>NW_016107639.1:106484-118979 GCF_001604975.1 Cebus imitator | reverse complement strand
TTTTGGTGCAGTGGCACAATCTTTCTCAGTGAAATCTCCACTTCCCGGGATCAAGCAATTCTCCTGCCTCAGCCTCCCAAGTAGCTGGGATTATAGGTACCTGCCACCATGCCAGGCTAATTTTGTATTTTTTAGTGGAGATGGGGTTTCACCTTGTTGACCAGGCTGGTCTGGAACTCCTGACCTCAATATATTTGCCCACCTTGGTCTCCCAAAGTGCTGGGATTCCAGACGTGAGCCAGGGCGCCCAGCCAGCCCTCATATATTCTAAAGTTAATTCCTGATTCTCTAATTGGATCCATTGAACTTGCATCAATAGTGCACACTTGTAATGATTATTGATTTTAGCCAGGCTTAATCTGTAAGCTCCACATCATCCATTGCTGTTTGCTCGGCTATTTAGTCCCATAAAACATTTTCTCTAGTCTTGCCTGCTCAGCTTCCATCTCAGCCTCTTCCCAGCATGAACTTCTGCTCTTATTTCTTGTAGGTCACGTCTACCATTCAATCCAATTAGAGAATCAGAAATGGCACGCCCAGCTCTCCTTCTGCAGCCAGCCAGAGAAAACTTTTCTTTTAAAGGGATCATGAGAATAGGTCCAGCCCATGCAGATACTCTGGACATTGTTTGCTCAATCGTGCCTGAAGATACAACCTGATCATAGGAGTGAAATCTGTTTGAATCTCCAGTCCCTGGAATTGATGCCGTGCGTGTGTGTGTGCGCGCGCGCGCGTGCGTGTGTGTGTTTCATGGCACAGAAAACCTGCGGGACAGCTAAAGATCTAGCCCACAGCAGGCATGAAGAAAGAGAAATTCAGATAGACAGGAGCTCAACCAAAAGCTGGTATTTGGGGTTTTGCTGATTTTTTTCTTACCTCTTCATAAAGAGTTAATGAAAAGCTGTGTAGTGATTATAAATGTAAACAATGCCATAAATACATGTCTTAACTTCTTGAGATCACTGAAGATTCACATGAAGTTGTGAGAAATGGTGCAGGCAGACCCCTCCCACCCCGGCAGTCATGTCTTGACAGTGCCGTAGTGCAGCCTTTTGGCCAGGATGCTGGCGTCGACCTGCTCCAGACAGGCAACATCTGCCACCAGAAGGTCCCACCTGCTGCCTTTCAGAGCCAAATCCACTTCACTCCCACCCCAGTGGCTCCTTAGCCCTTGGTGGCCACTGATCTATTCTCCACACCTATAATCCTGTCATCTCAAAAATGTCATGCAAGTGAGTCACACTGAATGCTAACTTTTGGGACTGGCTTTCTCGGCTCAGCATAATTCTCTGCAGAGTCACTCAGATTATTGAGTGTGTCACGATTCTGCTTGTATTTATTACTGAGTAGTATACAATAGATATTTATATTTATGAGCCAAAAATGTTTCATCTTGATGCCATGTAAGACCATGGAGGCAGCAACATCACGCTATTTACTCAAAGTTGGCAGCGAAACCTACATCTCCTAAACGCTTCTGACCAAGGTAATTTCTTATGCTCTCTAATCTCCTTTACCTAAGAGCCAGGTTTCTTGAGAATGAATGCCAGCAGCTCTACTATTTCTGTTTTGCAGCCTGCCTCCTCTTTGCAGGGTCCATGAGCACAGTGCCAGCATGAATGGCGAGGAGCATGAGATGGGTGAGGAAAGGCAGCTGTCAGGATGAAAATACACATCTTGAAAGGATCTTTCAGGGGCTCCCCAGGTGGCTCACCGAACCCCTGTTTCAAAGGCTAAACAGGAACCTGTGCTGACTCTGCAGATCACGGTGTCTTGGGGCAGTCAGGGCTGATTTTCAGGAGGTGAATTTGAGGGCAAGCTCCACAGCGTGTTCTAAGAGATCACCTGCGCATTGTACCAATTCTCAAGGCACTTCCGAAGAACACCTGACATGCCATTCACAAGCATCCTGTGAGAAAGAGTATGAAGTAGCTTTTCTCATTTTAAAGGTGATAAAAATTCGAGTGATAACTTTCCTTGTTTGTGTGAGGAAAGAAGGCATGAGATTACGTAGACAATGATACAGATAAATCTGATATTTAGCTCAATATTTATTTTTCCATTACAACTACTTGCTTGCCAAAAAATGTCATTATCTAGAACATCCTGAGAGTAAAATAATTGTCTTTTCTGTGGAAAATCAGACAGCAATTACCAGGTGTGAAATTTTAAATGGAAAAGAAACATAGAGTTCTTTGAAATTAAAAAAAAAAAAGAGAGAGAGAGAGAGCTATAAGAAAAAATAACCGATTAAATGTAAACACTCAAGTGTGTCTCCATGAGTTCAGGTGCCCTCCTCATTTTCGTGGCTATTTTACTGCAGTATTCCAGTGTCTATCACAGTGTGTAATCAGGTATGTGAGAACATATTAATAAATATATACAGGGTGAATTGTGAAAGAAGTTGAAAAGTGTGGTAATAAAATCTTAGAACTACATATTAAAGATCTGATTAAAATACCAGGCAAGTGCATAGAAGTCTCTCACTAAGACATGAGTGTTTACCAATGTCACGTTCTGCAGTTATTACACTGAATTTTATCCTGTTTTTTTTTTTCAAAATTAAAAGGAATAAAATCTAAAATAGAAAGCCCATTAAAGATGTTGTCATCTTCAAATCTAACCAACTAAGGGAAGACCTTAGTCTTTAGTATGTTTGCTGATTTTTGGCATAAGAAGTTCAATAAACAATTATCAGTCATTTGAACATGTGGACTTTCAGTCATAAAATTATGAGCTCCCGTTCGGCGTGTCCCTTGTCCTGAACGCGTATTCACCAATGGCCTCCCAGGCCGCTCCTGCAGGCACCTGCACAATGGGTATTGATCTCCATTGACACAGCTCACATAAGGAGCTGGGATCTGTTATAGGCCATTCATTTGGGGTTTATGGAAATGACCTTCAGCTAAACCTGGGAGATCGACAGTGGATGACTTGCTTTCCCATTCTTTGGAAGAATTCAAGGACTCACTTGTCAGTTTCCATGGAAACAACCATGTAATTATTTTTATCAGAATGTCCTATGCCTACTTCCTGTCTCCTAACACAACTAAAGGTGAAATCTCAGTAAGATTCACTGTTTCTATAACAGTAGGACATGTCTTTAACAAAAAAGCCTTTCCCTGTGAAGTTCAGGAGAGGAGAGGAGAGAGGAGAGGGGAGGGGAGCACACGGACAATTAATTCACAGAAGAAAAGCTGATAAACCATGAAATGGTGCTCAATATAATTCCTACCTAGGTCTACATTGATAATTGAGATTCATTGTTGACAATGGTGGCAAACTTTTTGCAAAGATTAGTAAAGGACAGCCCTGGCAACAGTGGGAAGCAGTCAATCATCTTAACCCATTGGCGGGACCGTGTATAATGATGAAAATATTTGAAAAGTAGTTAGAATAGTTTCTATACTCATTAGGATAGGCACTCTACTATAAATAATTTCCCAAATCTCGGTGGCTAAATCCAACACTGTTTTCTGATCGAGTCCAACAGAGCTGACGAGGAAGGGTGAAAGATGGCTCCACGCAGTCATTCAGGGCCCCAGGCTCCTTCACTCAGTGCCTTCACCACGCACGAGGTAGCCCGGCATTCTCCACTGGATCCTCTGCACCCAGCAGGGCTAGAAGGAGAGCCATGCAGAGGACCTGATGCAGGTGACAGCATGGAACAGCTTCCTCACAGCAAGGCTGCAGGGTTAACAGCGAGATTCTGCTGAACTCCACAAAAGACAGGAATCATGGATCACAGTGGAAAATGCTAGATGAGCAACTCTGGTCTTCATTGTTGTTGCTTCTAAAATTTATTTGTATGACTTTTTCATTGATAAACTCCCCTCTGATACCATGGCTCCTATTGCAAGGGAAAGAGGCTACCTGGCGGACCCACTGAAGCAGGAGTGGTGAGGAACAAACCTCTCGAACGTGGAACTGAGGAAGGAAGTGGCTTTTTATTCAGCTGGGAGCTGCGGGGGAGCCTCATCCACCAAACTCCCCGAGAAGCACCTTCTCTCCCTTTTTATAGGCTTACAACACTAAAGGGGTAAGCTGAGGCTAAACTATATCGTTGTCCATTTGCTGGACGTCTGACCTTACAACCTTTTGGCATCATTGATTTGCTAATTCATATGCAGCATGAGCAGGGACGGGCAGGAGAGGGGCTTACAGAGAGAAGACAAAGGCAGTAAGCTATTAGTTGGTGGAGGTGTTTCCAGGAGGGAGCCTGGGCGGTGCAGACGTGGGGCGTGACCCAGTGCCAGGCTCCAGCCGGCAGGGATAACATTCATTTGCAACTCTTTCAAGGCTTTCAGATAGCAGAGACGCTGGGAACCTAAAAGGGAGTCATCTTCACAGCTCTTTGGTGTTTTATTTTTTTTTCTCTTTTTTACCCTCCTTCCCATCTGGAGAGGAGTGGAAGAAGGAGGTGGAAACGGGAAACAGAAAGAGGCGAGGGGTCTCCCCCCTCACCACCCCAACGTGAGCAGCTTGGAGGGTGACTTCTGAACCATCTCCTCATGACAGCAGCCTTTCTGGGTCCTGCTCACAGCACAAAGGTGCAAACTGCAGGCCCCGGGGTGTTACTAGCCAGCACTGCCCTTCATGTTTACATTACACTTTCACTGTTTTGTGTCTGTGTGTCCATACACTTTTTTGCTTCCTCACAAACATGCCTTGGGCCTGGTTATAATCCTTCTCCATGCTGTGGAGATATGTTTGCTATCTGATGCTTTCTCAGGACAGAGCTGCAATTTTAGCTACATTACCAACCTCCCCAAAGTGATGCAGTTGGGAACATTCAGACAGTTGAAAAGTTGACCAGAAAGCACAGAAGATTCATTAAAGCACCTGGTGTCTGCGCTACATGGCACCACATCCAATAGAGCAGCTTCTTTCCCCAGGGAGCACCAAGCCCAGAAAATAAGACAGACAAAACAACAGTGGTGGAGCAATGTCTGTCTCATCCACGCCGCGCAAACTCAGTAGCTCCGTGACTTACATTTCCCTCTACCTCATTTACTCTCAGATGCCTGCCAACTGCGTTTTCACGGGAGGCTTCAGCACCATGCAAATGCATAGCATATTTCCTTACACAAAATCTGCCCTCATAAACTGGACCTCTTGTAGCACACCCTCTTCCACTGCCCTGATTCCCACTCCCGCCGCCCCCCCCCCCATGGCATCTCCATGACAGTTACAGAACATCCAGTGAGCAACTGTCCATCTGCAGGTTCATTGTACTACCCGTGTTCTGTAGACACAGGGAAAGGCTGCATCTTTAGCTTATGTGGCCACTGAGTCATCTTTTTCTCGTGTGGAATACAGCATTGTGCTCACAGTGTTTTCCTTTCAAGTGCTAACCTCGTTCTTTTTAAATATGAACTGGTTTTATTCTCTTACTTAGGCCAGTTAGGCCTTTGAGTTTTTCTTCTTTCCTTACCAATGGGCATTTTCGCTATGACGTAAATTCCAGGGCATATTAACCTCATGACTAAGAGGTTACCAATTTGCGACCACATATTATGGATCTGAAATTCAAACTACGCTCTTTGGTATCATCTCTTTTCTCCATTTTGTCATTGGCTCAGCAGTGGCTTTGACAGTTCTGTCTCCAAAAGTTCTTGTACTCCTTGTGTCTTTGTGTGTCACTTTCTGTACTCGGTGGGATGTGTTGAAGATGTTTCCTCCAGCCCCCTTCCCAGTGCGCAACCTTGCGCTTCACAAAGCTGGTACATGTTCTAGCAAGCCTTGTGTGGAACACCACGAAGACCAATGCTCAGACGCCAAGGGCTTGGTGCTTGGGAAGAATGACAGTTCTGTGGCTCCCACAGCTCATTCCTTCTTTCACTTTGCTGAGATAAATTTCCTATTTATGACCGTTCCCTTCAGAAGAAGACAGCCTGAGGCTGTGTGTGTTTTTTAAGTTGCTCTGTTAGCTGTGACTGGCCCGCAGTGCCTCTCTTCCTGAGGCTGGTCCCAGCTGGAAGAGGTGGGAGCTGACATCACTTCAGTAGCACCTGTCAGCTGTGCAGAATTTCCACTCATTGCTGGCACTTCATCAAATGCTGTACAATCATGCACGTTGCCCTGATCTGCATCATTTGTTAGAAAGACAAACCATAGCCTTGTTCTCAGGTTCATACTGATGTCTCTAGCTGTCATTAAACTTCAGTCCAATTAGAATGTCTGATTTTTACTACAAATAAAAATCCATAATGATCATAAGTCTTATGATTATTTGAAATTTCACAAAACATAAATTACTTTGGGGTGAATCTCAGGTAAAAAAGAATTATATCCCACTGGACAAAGCTAAGGAAAAGGTAGTATTTGAGTGAGGACTTATAGATGCAAATAAGTTTTCTCTCAGAATAATCTTACTGCCCCAGATACAGCAATGCCAGACCCAAAACCTGTTATACAGTTTCCTTCCAAGAAGTGGCTCATGGTCATCACAAATTAAAAAAGAAACTGATTGTTTGCCTCAGGATTTGGCAGTGCCTGAATGATAATTCCATGTTGTAACTGAGCTGACTAACAATCTGTACAAACAAAATTACTCCTGTTATCTTTTGAATGATAGATGGGTAAGGAGAGTTCTAGAGTCAGGGTTCTCTGTGAATTTCCCTTTGCAACACAATGTGTTTTCCTAAATGTTCCTATAAACATCTACATGAAGGAGTTCACATCATTCTGAAACACAGAGGCTAGAATGTAGCACATTATGCTCAACGTACAAGATAGTTGTTAAGAGATAATCACAAAAGTGGTTGTTTCTTCACTTTCATGGGAGCCCAAGTTTGATGCCCACAACTGCAGGGCAAGGACTATGACTTTGGGGTCAACAGCTATTTCTTAATTCTCTTAGTAAACCTCTCAGGATCAGCTGTGTCAACTCACATACACAATATCCATTTAAAATGTCTGGCGAATTAATTAATGATTATAGCTTAATTAGTGGTTATGAAAAAGCATCTAAGGACAAGCGCCTATCTGCAATCCTATAAACAAAAATGGTTCGTTGTGGATAAGCGTGAGGCTTGCTGCACAAATTATGGAAGAAATGTGGACAGGGCAGGCACTGGAAGGTCATGCTGGGCTGATGTGACCACAACTTTCTACGAGCCTCAGAGGAACTCTTTGAGCAAGTGGCCTTTATCCATTCCCACCTGACAGACACACAAACTATGTTCAGAACCATTCACCCCACCCAGGGTCACAGATCAAAGTCAGAATGTCTGACGCTAGGAGCCCAGCCAAAAAGGAAAGGAAAATATTTCAAGCAAGTTCAATCAAAGAGAGTAGAATGCTGCACACTCATTATTTACATCACATAACACTCAAAGTTTTTTATCTCAAAATGTTTCAACCAGTTAGTTTCTGAATGTCATATTTTATCACCTTTACTTGTCTTTATTCATGCATTTACATGTGGATAGTTAAATCTGTTACCCCGGCAGAATGCAGCTGCATGCAGCATTTGTCCCATCCACAATGAATTCGGTGCTAAGATATCTGGCAAGAAAATATTAAAAGAATAATTTCCATAGAGTGATGTGTCTTCATTGTAAGCCTGCAATAATGTAACAATTCCACATGTAAAATAACTATTGTGTTTTACTAAATAAAATAAAAATCACAGGAACATTAATATTTATTAGAAAAACTGGCTGCTATTAAACATCAGTTAAAATTTTGCTCCCCAAAATGGGACTTATTCTTATAGCTTTTCCTAAAAGGTTATTTGTATATTTTTTACTTGAAGTTATTTAAAATAGCCATGTAGACTCACAAACATAAAATACTTTCTCCTTTAACGTCAGACATTTAACTAGACTTCTGTTAGCCTCGTTTGTGCTACTTCCAAATAATAAGGTGCTGCATCTGTCAGGGCTTCCTCTGGTGTTCTGTGCTCATCCCAACTCCTCAGGATTGCACCCTGCCCATTCCTGAAAACTCCTGTTTCCCTGCAAACAAGACATCTGTGGAAAGGTGTCCCTCCCTGTTCATTGTCCATGCATCCTACAGTTTATTCTCATGGAAATCTTATAGGCATAACCTAAGCTCCAACATTTCCATCATTTTCAATTTCAGGCCCAATATTGGCCTCTTGAAGAGCCTCAGAGGCTGCAGATCAACTGCACATTTCACAACAATTTAGTCTGATTAACAGTTTTCCCTCTATCTTTGGAGGCTTTTTGGCCTGATGTCTGACTTACGACTCTATTTTAATGAACATTTTGGAATACATTACCAGTTAATATCCCATGATCGAGGTTATTACTTCAAGAATTGACCCTCACATCAAAACATCTCCTACAAGTAAGTATTTCTGAGTAAGTCTGTCTGAATTTCTTGTTAATTCTGGGATCTCGTAAGGACCCTACAATGAGCCTTATGAGATCCCAGAATTAACAAAAAAAAGGTCTCTCTCTTTCGATTCTTAGTAATTTCTATTTTCAATTTTTTCCTTATTAAATTCTTTCAGTTCTTTCTTGGGTATCAATATCTTCTCAGCAATGTTTTGTTTACTTGTGCTTTTGTTAGAAAAAATATATATATAAGTCAACCAGCAGAAGGAATTAAATAAATGGCAACTTACTGTAGCTGAACTGCATTGACGCTCCAATGTCAGGGGACAAAGCGCACGCAACTAGGTTTTACATAATATTTATCACATCATTACAGGACCAACAGGTTTATATGCTCACTGCCCAGCTACAGGCCAATACACTGAGACAGCAGAGTGTGCAGCAGAGAAAGAGTTCAATGATGGCAGGGCACTGTACAAAGAGATGGAAGGAGGCCCTCACATCCACCTTCCAGAGTTCTAGTCTGGCTTTTTTTTTAAGACATCAATGAGGGGAAGAGGTTGGAAATTTGGGGTCATTAGTCAAGGTAAGGGGGTGAAATTATCAGGATGTGGAAACTGCAATCTTTGGTAAGTCAGCTTCTCATGGGGTCATTCAGACCAGCTGCTGTCAGTAGTTTCATTTGCATGCAGGACCCTCAAGAATATCTCAAAGGAAAAGCTTAGCATTTTATAATGCTTGTTATCTATAGTGCAGTTAAGAGAAACTGTAATGTGGAATCTACATAATTCAGGAATAAAAGACACCAAACAATGATGAAGAAGCAGGTCAGAGAGAAGCTGACCTAATGATTAAAGCTGAATGTGTTGCAAGCTTGTTTCCACAAGCTTCCTTCTTCACTGACTGATCTTACAAAGTTTATAGGAATGTTTTCAACACCAGCTGAAAGAATTTCCAACTTCCCACTACTCCGAAATAGTTAATCATGAGATTTCTAACAATATATGTCAATCCTTTAAAAATTTCCTTGAGGTTCAATTAGACCAAAGTGGATGCATCATTTTTATTTCCTTTGTTTGCTGTAGTTTCTGCAGCTTCCAGCTCTTATTTCTTTATAGTCTTTATCATTCTTTATTATGTGGGTCACAATTTATACTGAAATGTTCCCCTTCTGGTACCACCATTAATTCTTCACTAATTATTTATTTCATTCTTTCAAGACATTGAACATATTTCACTTTTAGTAGTTCCACTGAAGTGATTTAGGAAATAAGAATTAATTTTCAAGAATGTGAGCAAGAATGGTGACTTTTTCTGCTCTTTATCATTTTCCTGTTTAGTACTGCACAAGTCAATTCATGTCATATAATCATAGCATTTTCTTATTAAAATTGGAATTATTTTATGAAGAATAATTTTCTGAATAAAATGACATATCCGTTTTTACATGAAAAAAAGAAATCATTCCTCGGAATTAACCCTAGAAGACAATGACTAGAATTTAGATAAAACCTGGTCAGTTTATTTTCACACATTGGCATGTCTTTTCTTGCAAAAGCTGGCTTCTTTGTCTGGGCAAGCGGAAGGGCAGTGGCAGCATCAAGAGCCAGGTGCCCAGGACCACAGGTAGAAGTGAAGGGTGGGGGGTGGAGAGAGACGAACGTCTGAGCCCCACTTTCCTGCGCCCAGCAGACACCCCTAAGAGTCTAGATCTGGGAACCCAGCGTCTTCAACAAGCCCTTTTTCGCTCATTCAAAACCACACAAGAATCTGTGATGAATGGTTTTAAGATACATGTTTCCTGATTCTAGGGAGCTGGCAGTCATTCTTGGGGAATTTGCTAAATTTCCAAAGGCTGACTCTTGCTTCTGTGTCAGGAGACAGGACTCTAGGGAGGGAAAGCCACACTCCACACTCACAGCACCCAGCACAGTGCCCCTCTCACGGTTGGCTCCTGGTAAGCAGAGCTGCCATCATCTTAAAAATGGCACTGCGCACAGCCTCGGTGTGTGGCTCACTGCACGGCCTCAGTGTGTGGCTCACTGCATGGCCTCTGTGTGTGGCTCTGTGCATGGCCTCGGTGTGTGGCTCACTGCACGGCTTCTGTATGTGGCTCAGTGCACGGCCTCTGTGCGTCTGCATCCGGCCCAACTCTCACCACCACTGAAGTTCCCCCATCCACCTACCTGACACTCCAGCCACCCTGGCTTTCTTGCCCGTTGAACATTCCCAGCTTGGTCCCATCTCAGGAACTTCCCTGGAGCGCTTGCCCCATGTCCTCTCAGCTGCCATTTCACAGAACCTGCACTCAGCTCCCCACTGGCTCTGAGAGCCAGCTCCCCTGAGGACTCCGCCTGAGGTGGCTCTCCCTCAGTCCTGCTGCCTTTCAGCTCTTCCCACCAGCCAGGGACTTGGACTTAATTCTTAAATACCTTACAGTGGAAGCTTGGTGGAGCATCGATTTTCATTTGTCATGTGTCCCTACCAAGCAAAACTTATTGTCATTCTTTGTAAGGTGTGCTACTTGCAAGAGAAAATTCCTCCAAATAGCCAAGTGTTCTTGATATTTACAGATTTTTTAAATTTTTATTCCTTTTCAGTAAGTAAAGGAGTTTATTCCACCTTGAACTTTAACTCAGTTGACAAATCTCGGTTCTTCTCTTTTTGCCCATTATGAGGAAGGTTACAGAGTTAAAAGTAAATAACACTTTTTGATGAATAATTTTTGATAAAATATGAATTTTAACATTGAATGTATGATGTTGACCCAAAAAGTTAATACATTATATAGAATAAAGTCGTTAAAGGTTGAGAGGTTTGCGTAGAGTAACTGATGGTACCAACTACCAAATTTTAAAAAAATAGTTTTAGAGAAAAAAATAATAAACAAAGCTCTTAAGATGGCTCTAAAAATTCCACCTAAGAAAAACACATTTACTAGAGGATCATATGTGTGGTTTTCCCTTAAAAGAAACTAATCTCCATGGTTATGAAATATCACCTGAGTCACTTCCAACACCATTGATTAGAGGATTATTTATAATGTAACAATTTAAAGGCAGTAATTGAGAAGCTGATTGGATTTACCACTGCCCCCCTGCCCTGGCTGACAGCATTGTCCTAGAGTTTGAAGGAATGCTGAAACAAGATTACCCTTTCTTCTTTGGGTATTGATAAAGTCTCAGCTCTCTGTTCAAGTATTTCTTCTGAAACTTTGCACAGCAAGGAAGTACAGACAGGGAGATAAAGTTTTTTAAAAAATCTATCTTGAATGCCCAATTATTGTCCTTGGTAAAAGAGATTGCTAATCACAGGGCACATATTCTTACTGAACAAGAAGCCATTACAGTTTTGTTTGGAACAGGATCCTGTATGGTTGTGTTCATTCATCATTGAACCACACAAAGAAACATGAAATAATCTGCTTACTTTCGGAAGAACTGTAGTAAACTCTTTCCTTCAATGTTTATGTATTGCACCTGTTAACAGTCTTTATAGCTGGAAAATGCAACGGACGGGCATCTTCAGTCTCTCCTTGCCCGCAGCCCTCCGCCTCTCTCTCCCATGTTTAAAGGGCCCCATGGGTACACTGGACCCACCTGGATAATTCCCATAAATTAACATCAGCTGATCAGCAGCATAAATCCTATCCCCTTTGCAAGCTAACATCACCATGTTCATTGTTTCTGGGGATGACGTTGTGGGCATCTTTGGTGAGAGAAGGAGAGGCGTTATTCTGCCAGCCATTGTAGGGTGGTCAGAGAACGGGGCTGAACTGGTGGCGACCTGGGAGTATTCACAGCTCCTCCTGTGTGAGGAGAGGGAGAGCTGCTCGCTGTGAAGACAGGAAAGCCAGGGAAGCCTCCTCATCAACCCCAGAGTCAGCTAAACTCATGAAGCCGTGGGGCCACCCCTGAAGGCGCCTAGGCCTCGGAGCCTGCAGGAGGCATCCTCGGTGAGTGTCGGGGACACATCCGGACAGCTATCCCTTCCTCTGGCCCTTGCCTCTTGCCACCTGCTGGGAGAACGTGGTGATTATTCATCTTAGGGTTGGAAGGGAGAGAAGCCAGTCTAGGGAGGTTTTCTCAGAATGCAATCAAGTTTGGGGGCCCATGATGGAAGCACAAATTCTGGCTGTAGCACTGGGGTCTGGCAGTTTACTTGGGGCTTTTTAGCTGATGTATTGGTG
>NW_016107639.1:98921-105030 GCF_001604975.1 Cebus imitator | reverse complement strand
CTTGAGATAGGCAGCCCACCGTGTAGGACCCTGGGCACCGCCTTGCAGATTTTGAAGGGGCATCTTTAGGAGGCGATGCTTCTGTATCCATGCCTCCCTGTGTAGGCCACGTATCCCTGCCTGGGTAGCGGTGGGGTTCGTCCCCGTCAGCCTCAGGGCACTGAGAATAACCTCTCATTGCTCCCTGTGCCGTGGGCACATCCCCCAGCCTCAGAAGGTCATGGGTACTGGGGTGACCCCATCAGTGCTCCCTTCCAGATGCCAGGGCCAAAGCGAGGTAGCTGCACACACAGGCCATGTGCATCAAAGTGGGCGTGGGGCCCATGAGGTGGGAGCAGAAATCCGATCAGGAGCTTCGGGGAGTCATTTCTCACGTCCAGGAGGAAACAGTCTCTTCTTTGCGTCTGGATATTTTCTCATCTGGCTGCGGCCCTTAGAAAGACTGCATCTAGCGGGCCACCAGTCTTTGGATGTAGCCAGCACACGTCGGGGTGTAGAACCAGGAGACACAGGAACAGAGAAGGAAGCCACATCACTGCCCCTGGAACCCCCCTCACCTGTTGTTCAGTTAAAACAAACAGACAAAAAACACGTGTGTGTGAGTTGAGTCGTATGTCTGATTTGACGGCATTCCTGCTCCCATTCATCAGGCATCATGACTGACATGATACCCAAGCTGCTGAGCATTATTCCAGAAACATGTATTTTATAGGTGTAATGTATTATTATCTAATACATTACTACTAACCAATCTCTTCATTGCTATGCTAGATCATGAAAAATGGCAGGATGTTAAATTGCCCAGGATTTGAGGCTCTTCCTCTTACATATTCACAAAATAAACTATTTTCTGTGAAACTGTAAATCACATCAAAAAGAAATGTAAAGCCAATATGTGTATATCTTGTTGGGGAGGGAAGTGAAGAAGTAATCAAAGTTTATTTCCACTGAAGTTTTCAGTTACTTTACCTAAAGTTGGTTTACCTGGGTTCTATCAAGAAACAAATTTTACTTGTCGCAAAAAACGTTACAAAATGTTACATTTTAAAATAAAATTATAATAATTGTTTTAGCATGCATAATGATGAAAATCAATCCTATCTATAAAACTAATGAAGTCTTGATATCTAAAATCTGACAAGACCAATATTAGTTATGAGTAGATCTGTAATAATTATAAATAAGATATTGAATGAGCCTCATAGTATATTAAAATAATAACGTTGAACATCTTAATTTCAGGAATGTAAGATTGATTTAATAGCCTAACAGAATACGTCTCTTGATCAAAAATAATATCCATGTAAGCAGAAAATGTAAAGATATTTGATAAAATTGTGTATTATTTTAAAAATAAGCCTATTGTGTAGAGATAAAGGATTATTCTTTCTGTAATCAAAGATGCTTATTTTAAACCAACTACTAATGTTATGTTTATAATAAATTAATATATTTTACATCAGAAACATTGCAAATACACTTTATAAAACATAGAAGAAAATATTACTGTTAATAATTCTATGGCTGAATTCACTACTGCTTCATTTCCCTTCTTTATTTTACTTTACATTGCTGTAACCATATCATATATGTATGTCTTTACTTTTGTTTTACTTAAAGTATGCCACCAGCATTTCCAGGGAATGAAATAATCCTCACTCCCGTCAGTGTAATTGTTGCGTAAGGTTGTCCTGGAGCTCTACCAGATGTAGGTAAATATTATTACCGCCAACTGACTGATGTGGGATCTCAGGGAATTCAACTCGCAGGTCAGCGGCCACCTCTGCATACCACGGCTGCACCAGGAGGTCCACGGAAAGCTGAGGCACTCCCAGCACAGCCTCACACACTGACTGTAGGGGCTTAAAGACAGTATTGAGGCCTCTCTTAACTTGTGTTATACAGCTTACCCTTGTGCTGTGATAGTGCCCAAATCAGTTTGGACGTGGCATTCTCCCTGTATGTTCTTATTACCTTTAAAGAGGAAGAAATTTGTGACCTATACCTAAACAGTTGATCACAGAACTTCTAATATCCATTCAGCACCCAGAGGCTACAGCCAGCAGGACGATGATGAGTAAGTAGGCTTATTAATTAAATATGTATATACTGTTTCTGAGTCGTGATGAGATCTCAGTGTATACTGCTTATTTATGTACCTCTTTTATGTATGAAGGGCTTCAGTTGACACCTTCTTGTGACCTTCCTGTGGCTAGAGAAATTCCAGTAAGAGCCAGGTCTATTTCGAGATGGGATGGGGTGGATAAACAGAACCTGACGCCTCTGCACCATTAATACTTTTTTTTTTTTTTTTTTTTTTTTTTTTTTTTTTTTTTTTTTTTTTTTTTTTTTTTTTTTTTTTTTTTTGCTGGTGTATTGTGGATTTTTCCACCAGATTATATCAATGGCTGCCTCTGAAGAATAGCCTCATGTGTTCACCCTTCCTGCATGTCCTCACCCAAGGTGACAACACCTGGTCTCTGCCTGGTCTGGAGCAGCAGGAGACGGGTGAGTGAAGCAGGGAGGCCTGGGGGTCTCCTTGGGCGGGCAGCATGCGGGGCACACTCAGGGGTTTCTCCCTCCTTCCCCACCCAGGTCACCTGGCTGAGCTGGATGATGAATTACAGTAACAGTGAACGGCATTAATAATAAGTTGTGGCTAATATTTACTGGTTACAGATGATGTCTGGGCAGTTTAGGTTTCCGATCACATTTAATCCCCACAAAACCCTGTAATACAAGTATAATTATTATTTCTATTTCACAGATGAGAGCAATAAAGCTGGGAGGGGCTTGGAACTCGTCTAAGCCTTCAGTGACGCAGCAGTGAATTAAAGCAGGTGCACCTGCGCCAGGTTCACCCTGGGTGCTTGCTGCAGCATTATAGTGGTTCTTGCAACCAACTTCTACATGTGTATTTTAAACATCGAATACAAGCCAAGGAATTTTCAATATTTCTTAGTAAAAACTAAGGCGAAGGCTTCGAATCCCCTGTAGTCTGTCACTGTGACTAAAACGTGCGCCCGAGCCCCAGGGAGAAACGTCCAGCGGCCAGCGCGCGGTCCAGCTCCTTCCCGGCTTCTCCCACTGCCGCAGGGGACGGCGCTGCCAGGCGGCCAGCAGGGGGTGGCATTGCCAGGCAGTCAGCAGGGGGCAGTGCTGCCAGGCAGTCAGCAGGGGGCGGCATTGCCAGGCGGTCAGCAGGGGGCATCGCTGCCAGGCGGCCAGCAGGGGGCGGTGCTGCCAGGCGGTCAGCAGGGGGCATCGCTGCCAGGCGGCCAGCAGGGGGGCGGCATTGCCAGGCGGCCAGCAGGGGGCGGCATTGCCAGGCGGCCAGCAGGGGGCGGTGCTGCCAGGCGGTCAGCAGGGGCGTTGCTGGCGCGTGGCGGGAGGAGCCCCGGGCATGGCCAGCACCTGCAGCCTCAGCCCGCGTCCTGCGCAATGCTGACCAGCGACCCTGTGCTCGCTACACAGAAATCAGAAAGGAAAACACGGTGGCTGATTTGCAAAGAAAGGCTTCTCTCTTTTTCTGTATAGAGATACTGACACACACACGTGTCTCTATGTAGAGACAATCATGGCTGGATGGATGGCTGACTGCATGGCTGGATGGATGGATGCATGGATAGACGGGTGGGCAGATAGATGGATGGATGGATCCGTGCAGGGAATGGATGAATGGGTGGATGGATGGATGGATGGATGGGTGGGTGGGTGGGTGGACTGATGATGAGTGGACAGATGAGTGCATGGATGGATGGATGGATGGATAAATGGATGGGGGATGGATGGTGGATGGATGGATGGATGAGTGAATGAATGGGTGGGTGGATGGATGGATGCATGGATGATGAGTGGATGGACGCATGTGTAGATGGATGGATGGATCCGTGCGGGGAATGGATGAATGGGTGGTTGGATGGTTGGATGGATGGATGGATGGATGGATGGATGGATGAATGGATGGGGGATGGATGGATGGATGAGTGGGTGGATGGATGGATGCATGGATGAGTGAATGAATGGGTGGGTGGATGGATGGATGCATGGATGATGAGTGGATGGATGGGTGAGTGGGTGGATGGATGGATGATGAGTGGATGGACAGATAGGTGGATGGATGAATGGATAGGTAGGTAGATGAATGGAAGGAGGGAGGGAGAAATGGGTGGACAGGTGGGTGGACAGGGAGGTGGGTAGGCAGATGAATGGATGGATAGATGGATGGGTGAGGGGGATGGAGGATGGATGGATGGTTGGATGGATGGAGTGGACAAAAGGTCATACCTGCATTTTATGATGGCCTGGGGGAAAGGCAGGCATCCAGACCACCATGGCTGTGGGCCGTGTTCCTCCACAGATCCCCACCTTAAGCTCGATGAGTTCCAACAACCAAACTGATGGTGAGAAGGGAGAACTGGACTCACTCACCTGGCCAGTGGGCAAACAGTGCACAACTTCTCCTCCCTCAAAATTCAGTTAACAGAAAACCAAGTAACAATGCATAAAGAGAGTGGTAGGAGAAATAAAGAAAATCAGAGTAAAGATGAAAAAATGCATTTGAAAATGGACTCTGTGAAAAACAAAATTTAATTTAACTGGATAAAATGTCATGTCACAAGATCTTCTTAAGGAGCTAGCGTGAGCCTGGCAGCATTCAGGACACGGCATACAGAGGCCACCAAAAACACAGCCAGCTCTCACGGACTCATGTTCTCACCGAGGGACCCAAAACTTCATTAAAAAGGTGAATGTGTCAAATAGTGTTAAATGCTAAGAACAAAAGAAGAGCGGAATGTGTGCTCCTGAGTCAGAGGAGCGGTCAGCAGGCAAATGGTAAAACATGCATGTGTGTGCGTGTGTGTGTGTGTGTGTGTGTGCATGAGACAGAGTTTTGCTCTTGTTGCCCAGGCTGAAGTGCAATGGCCTGATGTCAGCTCACTGCAACCTCCAAGTTTCAGGTGATTCTCCTGTCTCAGCCTCCTGAGTAGCTGAGATTACAGGCACCTGCCACTATGCCTGGTTAATTTTTTTAAGTATTTTTAGTAGAGATGAGCTTTCACCATGTTGGCCAGGCTGGTCTCAAACTCCTGGACTCAGGTGATTCATCCACCTCAGCCTCCCAAAGCTCTAGAATTACAGGCGTGAGCCACCACGCCCAGCAGCGTTGTGTTTTAATTAACATCCAGAAAGTTGAGCTCTGTTAAGGCCATGGAGGGATGAGGTGTAGCAGTCTCAGGCATGTGGGGGGCCCAGCCAGGCGCAGGCAAAGGTGGGGGGAGGGCTACCCAGAGCCGGGACTCAGAAACTCAACACGTGCCTTCTGACTGCAACAGCCAGTCCTACAGAAGGAAAATCTGCAGTGAAGGTACACTTGAGAATCTCCAAATGCAAGAAACACAGGAAGAAACTGAGATGAAAATTATGAGAAATGAATACCTAACTAAAGGGCAAAATATTGAAAAAAAATGACATTTTGATCAATGTCTTTAAGTTTAGAGATTTTTTTTAAAACCTGCACTCAGGCCAAGAAAATGAGTTTACTTGTAAAGGAATAAAAATGAGAACAGTTCTTTGGCCTTCTCCTGCCAATACGAAAGTAGGTGTATCGTGACCAACACCTCTGCTGGTTGCTTCACAAACAACCCCGCACAGCAGCTCAAACATCAGTCATTCACTGCACTTACCATGTGGGCGTCGAAGAAGTGCTGTCAGCCGCTTTTTATTTACGGCGACTCAATGAAACTGCAGCCAGACTTTACAGAGGTCTGCTGGTCATCTGGAAGGCCGAAGGGTCCTTCATGCACCTACTGTGACCCAGGCCAGTAAAAAAGAGCTGAGGGTCCCTGGGCCTGCCTCCAACTTCCTAATCTGTGTCTCTCTCTTTTTCTTCTCTATCTGTATCTCCCTCCCTCAAACTGTATCTTTCTATCTCTCTATCTCCACCTCTATCTTAATTTATCTGAATCTGAATCTCTACGTCTCTGAATCTCTACAGCTGTCTCTCTCTCTGTTTCTCTCCCTCCCTCCCACCCCATGTCTCTCGCTCTGTCCCTCCCTCTCTCTCTCTCCCTCTTCTCTCTCTCTGTTCCTCTCTCCCTCCCCCTCT
>NW_016107639.1:93033-98723 GCF_001604975.1 Cebus imitator | reverse complement strand
TCTCTCTCTCTCTCCCTCCCCCCACCGTCTCTCTCCCTCCCCCCGCCATTGCCACATGACAGCTTTCTGGAACCCAGCATGAGGTGCCCCCTGCCAGTACTGCAAAAGCATCCGTGTCTGTGTCCAGGAGGGAGCCTTCAGGAGCTCCTTGGGTTTTTCTACCCAAGCTCAGAAGTGATGCTGCGTTCACCTGTGCACCTGTCACAGGAGCCAGTCCAGGCAGTACCACCTCTCCGAAGCAGGAGAGTCACAGCACTCTGGACATGTTGTAGACACACAGTAGGTAGAGTTGTGGCCTCTCTGAGGGAGCAGAGGCTTGAGTCATCATTCTGTGGCTATACAAAGAGAGGGGGCAGCCCCCTCCTACCCAAAACTGACATCCAGACTCATGGTCCATCTGGCTTAGGGGTCTGAAAGGCTGAGTTCTTGGTCCCTTAGCACCTGGAGCACAAGTTTTCTTTTTTTCAAAACTGTAGTTAATTGAAATTTTTGAAAATGTTGAATGTTTGTAACCATAACTTTTGCAGCTTTGAAAAGAAATGTAGATATTTTTAAAGACAAATATTATAAAAGGCAATTTGTGAAATGTTATTAAAATAATGATATAGCAATGTTGACATCATCAAGAACTTTTTAGATTAAGTGAATATTCAACGGTAATAATAACTGTTTGTATTTAATATTCAGACACTATTATGAAGAAACATTGTGCTCGAATTTACATGAAAACATACGTTTTATTTTTTTCAAGTACGTAAAATTTTAATGTTTTAGCACTTTCTTTTACTCTCCACTGGATAGTCTAGTTTGGATAATAAATTGTACAGTGACTGCTGTGACAGGGCATTGGCCCAGCATCAAACATGTGGTGCTCTTTTATTTGGTGTTTGCTGGGTTGGACTTCTCACAGTGACCGAGCTCAGGCTCACCTGGGACATTCCTGGTCATTCAGCCATAACACTCTTAGCAGCCCTGTTTCTCAAAGAAGAAAAATAGAATGCACAAAGGAATTGTTTTTAATGAGTGGGATTTCCCTTCTGGAAAGAAGAAATATGCATCCTTTTCCCTCGTTCCCACTGAACGTAATGAATAATCTTGAACATTATGAGGAGAACAGGCATTGGACAGCACAGAAGGCAGATGGGCTGAGGTCTCAGGACGCAAGAATGGCACAGAAGTGAGTTCTTGGGTGTTCCCAGACTCAGGACAGAGGATGCCAGCAACATAGAATGGCCGACAGGCACAAAGAAAGCCCTGGCAGAAGAAATGAGCAGCCCACCCGAACAGAAAGTTTAGGGAGTAGCCACTCCGCTCCAGTCACAACAGAAAACTGAGACAGCACCCACTCCAGTCCAGCACCCACCCTACCAGCCACAACACACACAAAACATTACCGCCCTCCCCCATCCACACAGGCCAGGTGGCCCCAGACTCTCACCCCGACCTAGAAGTAACAAGTCATCAGTCACTTCTCAGCCAGAGCAGCATCAAAGGAACCAGCTGCAACAGAAGGTTCCAGTGAGATAAATCAGACCCAGAATCTTCCGACATATGCCAGATGTATGCCTCTTTCAATGGAAAACCAGTGTCATGCTAAGAAGCAGCAAGATCACAATGTGCATAAAACAAGACAAGCCACAGATGCCGACATCCAGCATAGAGGTGCTATTGTAGAAGGACCTCCCAGGGACCTACATCAGCCACAGCAGAGATGCTTCAAGGGCAACGGCAAACATGACGGAAACACATGAAAAATCACGAAGCCTCAGCAAAGAAATTGAAATTCTCCAGAAAGAAATAGGAAATGCAAGGAAGTAAACCAACTTTGGAACTGAAGTTTGGATCTTTGCATGGACAATGATGACAGCCATGAATTGGGGACTGAGGAGTATGATTAATTCTGCTAGACTGAAGACCCAAAAAGAAATAAACATATATGCCTACCCATCTTTTAATTCCATAAAAAAGTTTTCTAGAAAAGTGTTTTTTAAATCTCTGCCTTGGAAAGTTATTTCAAATTCTCCTTCCAATAAAAGATGTGTTATTTGGTGGAATAGGGGCAAGTTTTCAGGATGATCTTAATTCCCTTTTCATTCAGTACACATGCCAAAATGCATCAGCCGTCCAAACTGTGTTCACATTTTACCCGTGCTAATATTTCACCCACATAACTTCATTTCCCTGCCTTTGATTCCTGCAGTAACACATTTAGAACTTGTGAGCACAGACGGGCTTGTATCCTGTTAGGCATTACTGAATATTGGAATAGCCTCCGGATGCCTTTCTGCCCTTCCAAAAAATCCACTCATATTTACCCAGCACTGATTTGGAAACGAAATTTCCCCAGTTAATATTATGAATGTCTCAGTTTGTAAATAGTGAATTTACATTTTCTGGGACTCTTGTGCCTTTGAAGTCCCTTTGACAGGCAGGGTCTCGTGTCTTGGCCACAGACGCCGTGGGGGTCGGGAGATGGGCGTTATCACACATGCCAGCAGGTGAAGAGATTGAGACTAAGATTTCATATCTGCCATTGCCTAGCCATGTCACTAACCACTGTCACCTCCAGCCCAGAAAGTTATTATTTTGAGTCTGTGGTGATGCTTTTTCCAAATTTGTACACTGCCTTCTCATTGTTTAAGCAACCGAGTGCCCTCTTTCTGCCCCTCACTAGACCCAGCTATGTGGCATGATTCCAGTGGGACTCACTTTCTACCCACCCTCCGGCCTGTCCTTTCTCACCTGAGCCCTCGTACTCAGGCCCTGACACCTGCCTGGGATGCTTCCCACCTTCTCTACGTCTCTTTAAATCCTGCCCTGCAAAACCTACTTCAAATGCTGTTTCCTTCAGAAAGCCTTCCTGACCTAGCTGTATGAGCTGCTAGGGCAATTAATTTTAAAGGAATTCACTTACCAATAAGGTTAAAAACTGATATTGAGGTGTTTTGATGTTTTATTTATCAGGTATTTATAGCTTGCTTCCTAGAATCAATTCTAAGCTGCTTTCAGAGGAGATATTTTCACAGTTGCCATCATATATAATAAAGACATAGAAATGAACATAATATATAATAAAAGAATAAAATACCAGTGAGAATTTTATTTCCATGTCAAATAAAATCAACAAAGATTCTCTCTGACCTGGAAATGAAATTCTCACTGGTAATACAATTTTCTAATAAAATGCTATACAACTTTATTTTTAAAAGTCTCTTCTAAAACTTTCTGAGAATAGATGATGACTTGATGCATTTATCTAGAAGAGAAACAACTGTCTTTCCTTAGAACGACGTAATGATTTAAAATGTAGGTTTAAGCTAACCTTGGTACCCAAAATGCCACTTTTAGAAATTGCACCATGGGTAATTGTACACAGGGTTGCTGTGGGGAGTTTCCAGCAGATGACTCTGAACAAACTGAGAGATGAGACAAAATGAAGTTACATGAGTCCAAAATGTTACCTGAATGACAGGCCAAGGCTGTGGCTGTATGATAAGCCTGGCATGACAGTAAAGCAGAATCCTAAGTAAGCCCTGACCTGGTCCTATCTTCCAGCCACCACAGGGAGTGTCAGGGAGACCATCCATCGAAGTGGAGGGCAGAAATGGGCCCTGCTCCTTCAGCCTTCTCCCTGAATCATGCCCAGTAACATACCACCCTATGTAAAAAAAAAAAAAAAAAAAACCAGCAGAGTTTTCAAGAATAGTCTAGCCTTACTAGGCTGACCTTGTAAAATCAATCATGTTAGCTGTTGTATGCCTAATGGCTCCTAATGAGGGAAAGCAGCAGAGAAATGACTTGGGAGAGGGTGGGCAGAGTCCAAACAGAAACGATGGCGGCTTGGGTCAGAATGCACAGGGAATCTGTGCAGAAACGCTTAGATCCAGACATGTGAACTCAAGATATGAGAAATATTGATTAAAGATGCTTATTGCTCAAGATAATTTCTACGTTTTTGACTGAAATAACTAGGTGGACGCCATGTTAACTAATCGAGTTGATGTAAGTTTGGGAACATGTATAAACATCATAAGATATGTCCTTGCAGACCCACTTTAAATTCCCTCTTCTTATAAATGCAACCCCTGCGACACACTGGTAGCAGATAACTTGCCCACAGCAACACCCCAGCAGAAATAAAACTGGAATCATCCATAACTCCCTTGGCAATCTTTCCAGTATGAGGCCTCTCTTAAAAGTAGCTTTGGAACGGCCGAGCACAATGGCTCACGCCTGTAATCCCAGCACTTTGGGAGGCTGAAGTGGGGGGATCATGAGGTCAAGAGATGGAGACCATCCTGACCAACGCGGTGAAACCCCTAAAAATACAAAAATACATCTCTACTGAAAATACAAAAATTAGCCAGGTGTGGTGGAGCACGCCTGTAGTCCCAGCTACTCAGGAGGCTGAGGCAGAAGAATTGCTTGAAACTGGGAGGTGGAGGCTGCAGTGAGCCGAGATCGCACCACTGCACTCCAGCCTGGTGACAGAGCGAGATTCCGTCTCAAAAATAAAAAAGAAAAAAGTAGCTTTGAAAAGAAGTATCCCACGTGACACGTGTGTATGAGGCGTCAATGTTCGCACATTTGCAGGGAGGGGGTGCGTGCCGTGCCATTTTGCCTTTTCGGCCTGCTTTTCTCTTTTCCCGGTGACTTGTAATAGACAGATGGATGGTTGCTTGGGCCAAATCTGTGCCATGGCTTCGCATCCCTGAAACTTTGCTGGTGACACTCCTGCCTCTGCAGTGAGTTTCTCAACGATCCAACTCTGCCCTACGAAACCTTTCCATTCTTTAAGTAACATCCCTAATGCAATTCTTTCCATGGAGACTTTCCTGACCACTCCCCACACAGCATCCCTTTCCAGCGTGATACAGTTTTCCTACTCTTTGAGCTCTGTATGCAAGGCCTTACTTTGATTCTTTTGTGACTGTCTATAAGCTCCTCTCCTCATTAAACCACAGATCTCTGGAGGGCAGAAATTCCAATAGATTCATCTTCTTAATGCCTTTATTCCCTGACACATATCGTGGGACCAGTGCACAACAATACACATCTGGTGAATTGAATGTAACGTTTGGTCCAAAAACACCAATGTGCTAACCCACTTATCAAATCGATAGGTTGCCAGCTCCTGTGAAAGATGATGTAAGTACTCTGTAAACACAAAACTCAAAGGCCTGCTAGATTCACATTGACATAAAATTAATAAGACAAATATAATAATAGCAATAAAAGTGTCCAGTTTTAGACAATGGTCTAATTTTCATCAACCCTGTATGATTTGTTTTCAGTGCTAACTAACCAAATGAGTAAATATGCTTTGTAAGCAACATCGATATTCTGTTGATTGTATCAGCAAAAGAAAGGAAAAAAGAGCATGAGGATTAGGAAATGGCTTTAGCTGTTGTGAAATCAATCTCTGCACAAGAAAATTACTTGACAGCTTTGAGACACCTTGCATTTGCAAACACAGTACAGGCTTTCAATGGGCCATTGATGTGCCGGCAGTGACCAGAAAATCAGAGACCCTGGCAGGACTGAAATGGACCCACGTGGCTGCTCCATGCTGGCAGGACCAACAGCACCAGTGCACGGAGCCGTGATAATGGGGACTTGGCCGGAATTCACCTGTGAGGGAAGCCCCTCCACACCATTTACTACCAACCAACATAAGAAAACTCCTGGAC
>NW_016107639.1:57842-92853 GCF_001604975.1 Cebus imitator | reverse complement strand
CACACTGGGGTCAGTTGGGGAAAAATAGGGGAGGGACAGCGGGGGGTGGGGAGTTGGGGAGAGATAGCATGGGGAGAAATGCCAGATATAGGTGATGGGGAGGAAGGCAACAAATCACACTGCCATGTGTGTACCTATGCAACAATGTTGCATGTTCTTCGCATGTACCCCAAACCCTAAAATGTAATAAAAAAAATGAAGAGAAAAAAAAGAAAACTGTGTATTCCATCCAGAAGCTACACCCACTGGGAAACATTTTTTTAAAGATATAATTGATATTCAACTTTGAAACTCCTCTGAAAAATACAAAAAGGTAAAATTGTCCAAATGTACGTCATGTTGTATGATTCACACTGAGTATTTCTTTTAAAGAGAACTGAAAATTGTTCCCGGAGTCTCTGCCAACTTTCTCTGAGCTCTTCACTGTGGCAGCTCCATCCAGCTGGCTTGATTCAGACCAGGGGTTTGCCAGGGAAGCTGTTCCACGTGTGGGAGTAGCTGGGGCCCTGACACCGTTACATCTGTGAACATCACAGGTTAGCAGCTCACGGAGGAAAAGGGCGCGGTGTGCTTGAGCTCATCCAAGCCTCTGAGGGAAGCTGGGGTGGGGCTCTGTCTCCTGCTCTTGCCTGACGTTCTTTGTGGAGTAAATTACCCCTTCTGCAGATTTCTCGGGGTGATCTCCTGCCATCCTGCTTCTCTTTCAATGTGCTAGCAGCTTTTAAAATATGCATATATTTCTTGTGCAGGTATATCAAACTTGCTCATATGTGTCAAGTTTTGTAAAAGAGGAACTGAGAACAAAATAATACCAGTTCTGAGAGGTTCCCATATTTTAGAAAGTCTTACCACAGGAAAGGGCAAGTGCATGTTTTCTCAGTGAAGGAAAATTAAACCATGAATGACAATTGCACTCACATATCCCACCCACACTACTTATTCATCATAGGAATCTGGAATAGAAAATAAATGGCTCACTGCAGAATTTTTGCATATACATCCTGTATCGCATGGTCTCTGAGGATACTGTGAAGTAATACAGGATACGGATTTAAAATGGAAATCCATGGATTGACTATGTATATTGCCAGTTTTGTTTATTACTGTTAGAAAGGGTTTCAAGATTCTTGAGCGGTATGCATAATTTATAGAATTCTGTGTTTAATTGGTAGCATTCTAGCATGGAAATTACCAGCCCTGCCTCTGAGATAAGAAAGACGTATTTCTAATTCCAGCTCTGACGCTTGCGAGCTGTGATGCTCTAGGCCTTGTTCTCCCCACTAGTGAAATAGGGAAGATGACTTCTGCTCCTCACTTAGGTAACAATAGTGGTTAGCAGCCAGCACTCCCAAGGCACCAGACTCCTGGAGAATCTCCTGATACTTGCGACAGCTGAGGGGCAGCACCTGGAATTCCAGAAGCTTCTCTAACCTTCCAGGAGCTGTTCTTCTTCTGCATTGACACAGCATCTGAGCTTCTTTCATGCTCCCTTTATCATGTAGCCCTTTTTTCTTTCTGAAAGCAATTTTTCTAGTGGAAAACAAAATACTGAAGTCCAGGGAGGTAAATACGACCCGTTTTCATCATTACCCATCTGTAGGCAGAAAAAAAGAAACCACCCCCTTCCTTCTTAAAGCCAAAGTGAGACTAGCTAAACACAGGATGCGTTCCATGACAGGGAACTGCAGGGGCTGTGGAGTCCTTGGACCCCCACTTAAGGAATGATATTCACATGGAGCAACCGGGGCTGGGCTGGATTTGATTCTCACACCCACTTTTGCATCAGGGATGAGCCTGGTGACTGGAAATCTCTCTGCTCTTGAAGGGGAGAAGCAAATGAGGTCAAGCGAGAAAAGCCAAGGGCCCTGGGGGCTCAGAGCTTTCTGGTAGGCTGGGGATAGCTGTGTGGGTCTCCTCATGACCCACAGGCCAGATGCAAAGAGCAGTTTCTTTTGGCTTTGACTTAAAGCTTGTGCCCGCCACTCCAACTGCCAATGGAGCTCAAAGGTGTGCCTAAGAATTGCTCAGGAGTGACTGTGTGTGGCTGAGGGCAGGTGGTGGGGAGAGCAAGGAGGAAGGGCCCAGGACCTTCTGTGAGGTGAGACACAGAGAAGGAAGATCTGGGTCTTGATATGCTCTGGCTGTGCCCCCACCCCAAATCTCATCTTGAATTGTAATCCGAATTACACTCCCCATGTGTTGGAGGAGGGACCTGGTGGGAGGTGTTGGATCATGGGGGCAGTTACCTCCATGTTGTTCTCATGATACTGAGTGAGTTCTCACAACATCTGATGGCTTTATAAGGGGCTTTTCCCCCTTTGCTCCTTTCACCTGCTGCCATGTA
Source organism: Cebus imitator (assembly GCF_001604975.1). NCBI lineage: Eukaryota > Metazoa > Chordata > Mammalia > Primates > Cebidae > Cebus > Cebus imitator. The sequence goes on along the minus strand of NW_016107639.1, from coordinate 90,509 downwards.
AAACATGCCTCTCCCCCTCTGCCATGATTCTAAGTTTCCTGAGGCGTCCCCAGCCATGAAGAATTGTGAGTCAATTAAACCTCTTTTCTTAAGTACCCAGTCTTGGGCAATTCTTTATAGCAGTATGAGAACAGACAAATGCAGGTTTTGAGTCCAATTATCAGATAGACCAGTCTTTCCTGGCCCTCCTGCATCAGTACAAGGCCTTCTGAAGTTCTGCAGGCCATCCTGATGGGGAGGGTGCATGAGGAAATACGGGTTTGCAGCAGTTACTTCAGAGACTGCACCCTGACAAAAATCAAGATGATGCTGGCAAAGCACACGCGACTGTCAAAGCTGAAGACAAGGCCCACAGGTGGCCCCCGGGCCTGGGCAGAGGCAGGGCCCCCAGATGTGGCTCAACAGGCACCAAATGCATAAAAAAACCTATGAAGGGCAATGCGTCGGACGACGAGGATTCAGAGCTCTGCAGATGCATGGACAGAACACGAAGCTCATTGCCGAACTGGAAATAAAAAGGAGAAAGAACAAAGACGGGGGCTTTGCAAAAGAAGGGAACAAAAAGGAAGAACAGATTGAAGCTGGAGGGAAAGTTAAGCCAGAAAGAAAGTGGCAGAAAACCCTGAGGAAAGTCAAGATGATCATGTGGACAGCTGGCAAAACTTCCAGGCAACACAAAGGAGAAGTGAGAAAAAACTGCTCTTTCTGGGTCCAAAGCCTGTAGAAGCAGAGCCACGTGAGTGGCTGCCTGGGGTCCAGAGCACTGGGAGCACACCCTCTGCCTACCCTTCTGTGAAGCAGAATCACTCTCCCCTCCCACCCACCCGACATGCACGGCCATTGCTTCTTCTTCTACTCTGTTTTCAGGGAAATATGGTGCTTTTCAAAGTAACTCCTTGGGAAATTGAAATAAGAGGCTCCATTTAAAGACTGGCCTTTTCTCTACCAACACCCAGAAAAAACAGGGCTGCCGGGACCCGCCTCCACCCTGCCTTCTGTTCCATGTCCTGAATGCCAGTGGTTTTCACATCAATGAATTATGATGGTGCGATAAAGAAAAGACAAGTTAAACTTAAGAGATTTCAGCTGAGCAAAGAACGATTCTGAATAGGCTCACAGCAGCTCTGGGGTTGCCACATGATATGCTTCGGCTGTGTCCCCACCCAAATCTCATCTTGAATTGTAGCTCCCATAATTCCCATATGTCATGAAAGAGACCCAGTGGGAGGTAATCAATTCATGGGGGCAGGTCTTTCCCATGCTGTTCTCATGGTAGTGAACATGTCTCATGAGGTCTGGTGGTTTATAGAGGACAGTTGCCCGCACGCGCCCTCTCCTGCCTGCCACCATGTAAGGTGTCCCTTCACTCTTCCCCATCTTCCACCATGATTGTGAGGCCTCCAAGCCACGTGGAACTGTGAGTTCATTAAAGCTTTTTCCTTTATAAATTACCCAGGCTCAGTTATGTCTTTATTAGCAGCTTGAGGACAGAATAATCCACCACATGGTCAGATATTATGGATGGGAAAGGGAAAGTGAAGTACAGAAAAAGGCGTGAGATTCGCAAACAGCTGGTACGTGCCTTCTGTGAACATGGCTTGAGTGGACGGTCGCCTGTGACTGGCACAAGAGTGGGTTATGTCTGGTTGCTCATCCAGTTAAGTGACAGTTCATTGTGTACAAAGAAACCTTTGGGCTGCACTTAAAATCTGTGAGGCGGTAGCCTTAAGCTAAACTTAACAACGTCTGTGAACCGTGAGCAAAGTCTGCAGACATCTTCCAATTGAAGGTGTGGCTGACAGTGGTATTGTAGGGGTGCTGGAGAAAAGCTGGCCCACCCAGCAGCCTCCTTTCTTGAGTCCCTTGCTTCTGGGGATGGCATCCTCAGATGGTAGGACAATGGCTTTGCACTCCGATGCCCTATGGTGCAGGCTGTGCCCTCCCTTCTGAGCAACTGAGCCTGGCTCTGAGGGTCTGAGCCACCCACGCTGGCCACTTTCTGCTCACCGTCCCCTCCTGAGCTCCAGCCTGCCTGCACCAGGAGCGGGAGAGTCGAGGATGCACCACGCCTCTGCACACCATCCTGAAAACTAAAGCTCGTTTCTGTGCAATCAGCAGGGCACAAAATGCTCACAAAACTCCTACTCGTATGTGAATGGTTGTCTCATTTTATCGTCTGTGTGTTTTTTTAATTCCAAAAAGGGATATGAAATGGATGCTATTTCACTTAATTTACTTTTACAACACCTCTGTAAAGAAATGTGGTCTATCTACATTTCACAGATGGAGTTTATTAACATGGATTCATGCAGCTCAGGTCACATAGTATTTATAGAACAAATGGAGACCTGAGTCCAGCCCTGGTGCCAACGTCCATGTTAATGCTACAAAATACACAATGGTACAATCAAAATGTCACTTCTTGGATTCAAAGGAAGGAGATTTTCACTCAAAAGTGGTTTTGCCAGAAAAATGTTAAATTTGTTTAAAGTTATGCTTAAAAATTTTTTAGAAACACCATCTCATCTTATTCAGTGACATCTATATCCCCTACTCAAAACAGTTTCCCCCATCCCCTTTTTAAATATTTAAGTAACTGTAGTAGAATTTCTGTCAGAATCATCATAAACATGAAGTGCTCATTGTAGAGATGTGTCTTCAAATAGAAAAACAGGCATACGTGGCCTCAACTGTCCCCAGAGAAACCTGGTTATTCTAGCTTTCTCCTCTCTACCATTTATACATATGGCTAAAAGCATCAGAATAAAACTGACTATCTTTCTCAAAACACAATTTGAACAGTTGAATTCTTAATCCAAGGGCACCTATCTAATCAAACAGGGACCTCTGGCACATCTTCTCTGAACAGTTCCTGATATATTATTAACCTCTTCTCAATATCTCAGCATCTGCAGAAGAGCAAAAATCTTCCTCAGCTTCCTGCAAACAATGCTAGAAATGCAGTCTAGGTCACAGGACAGCAAGTTTAGCGGACTAGAGCTCTTATCATGCCATCAAACATCAAATTTCATGCTCCTGATATGATCCTGGTGCTAAGATTGGGGGGAAATTGTCTTCAAACTGTTTTGTCTGCTGTGTTTTATGTTTTTTCCTTTAACGTATTTCAGAGAGCAGCCAGATTTCTCAGTCTTGCAGGTCAGCTGCCTCTCAGAGCACTTTCTCCCGTCTTCTTCATTGAGTGCTTATCTGTCCTCCACTGGTTTGAAATGTTGAATCTATTATATTAAAAGTTTGTTAACATAGAAAAATGAGGTAAACTACAAAGTAAAAAGTTACATCCAAACAATCAGGCTGATCTGAGATTTCACATCTGCAGTGCTGAATTTATTTTGTTATTTTTTTTAATCAGTGTTTTCAAAGTGGTATATTTATAAGAATAATTTTTAGAACCACGAATTATATGTTCTGAAAATTTTGATGTATTTATGAGTGGAGAAATAATAAGAAAAAATAGAAAATTCAATTGATAAGCATTAAAAGTATGGCAAACATGCAGAGTTTCTGTTGATTAATAAAAGAAATTATTAATAATGCTATAAAATATATAAAGCTTACTCACCAAAGAGTACAACATTATCTAAAAAGTCATCCAAGTAAATGAGAATTTGAGAAAAATCACAACTGCATGTATAGGTTTGTTGATGTTTATTTTTATTCTACGGAAAGTGAGAAACTGGTATGAAGTGAGGCAGAGAAATGGAACATTGAAAACACACATTAACAGACTCCTGCTAGACAATTGTCTATGCTTTTCTGTACATTTAAACTATTTCTTAATAATAAAAATTAAATAAATACATAAAAAGATAAGTTACAGACTGGGAGAAGATGTTTACAAACTCCCTCCTAATAAAGATCTTAATTCCAAATTATATAAAGAATTGTTACAATGCAAAAATATGACAAACAACACAAGTGAACAAAAGGTTTGAACAGACATTTTACCAGAGAAGACCTACGAATCACCAACAAAGACAGAGAGAGCCCCCACGGCACCAGAGAACAAAGTGACGTCATCTCAAGTCACAAGGCTGGCACTCGAGTGCACGAGCGGAGGCGGCTGGAGAGCCCAGCCCCTTCTCATGGGAAGCGTGGAAAGGAAAGAAGTGAGGTTCTTTACAAAGTTAAAAGTATGTCCGGAGTAGGATCCAGCAATCTCAAGGCTCAGCATTCATCCAAGAGAAATGAAAACGTGCCCACACAATTATTATACAGCAGCTTCGTTTATATAGTCAAAAGGTCAGTGCAACCGGAACAGGTGGCTGGATAAACAACCTGTGAGAACTCATGCCACGAATTCTGATCATGCAGCAACATGGACGATTCTCAAGGTCATAGAGCTAAGTGAAGGAAGGCAGAGACAAAGACCAAACAGAATTATCCTTCTCATAGGCATTCTAGGTAAGACAAAAACATCCAACAGCAAGCAGACCCATGAGTGTCAGGCTTGTGGATGGGCAGTGGCGGGGTCTGAGGGGACGCAGGAGTGATAGACATGGTCAGGATCTTGGTCGCAGGATTGCGTGCCAGCCACACGTGTGTGCAAAAGCTCTTCGGCATATAACTTAAAAAGGGTGAAGTCTGTCACTAAATTCTATCTCAATAAATTTAACAAAAATACATATTTTATAAAACATGTTACATATAATTGATTGATATGATATACTTAATATTTCATTCCATACCTTTCAAAATTATTTTTTCTAGAAAAAAAAAAAAGCCTTTTTGGATTCAGGGCACACCGTGTGCTACAGAACACAGTTTGTGACATATACATGACATATATTGCCATGAACGTCAAGGAAAACCTGAAAATTCCATAAATGGCAAATATTTAGTACTATTACTCTGGAAATTCAAACAGTAATAGATTAGGAAACATAAGTCAGAGCTTTCAGTCACCGGAAAGCAAGAGACGAATTATTATTCACAGCCAATGACTCTCCACTTAAAAATCTAAGAGGATCAAATAAGAAATTATTATAATGAAGAAGGGTTCAGAAGTGCACCATTTACATAATGGAAACTAAACAGGCAAACACAATGGTAAATAGAGAGAACTGAACAATAAGAAGTACGGCCCAGCTACCTCACGTCTTAGAATTACGTCTGAATTTGAGAAAGAAGGGATTCGTGTTTCAGAACTTGGGAATGCCTGTCCAACCCCACAGGAGCACAGCTGAGAAGTCCTTAGGGGCCAGGTCCCATGTAGAAAACCAGGGCTTTGACCAGAGCATAGCGGTGACGCTGCGGTGTGTACCTGGGGAGCGGGGCGAGGGAAGGGGACTGGGGAGCAAAGAGGGAGGGAAGGGACCAGTGAATGACCTGATTATAAGCAGGCTCCTCCTGGTTATCATCTTTGTTCGTGGGGGAGAGGAGATGGAGTTTTGCTCCTGTTGCCCAGGCTGGAGTGCAGTGTGACGATCTGGGCTCACTGCAACCTCCACCTCCCAGGTTCAAGCGATTCTCCTGCCTCAGCCTCCCAGGTTGCTGGGATTACAGGTGCCCACCACCAGGTACCCCTAATTTTTGTATTTTTATTTGAGAGGGTGTTTCACCATGTTAGCCAACCTGGTCTCGACCTTCTGACTTCAAGTGATCCACCTGGCTCAGCCTCCAAAAGTGCTGGGATTACAGGTGTGAGCCACTGAGCCTGGCCTTTTAACGGAGTTTTGCTCCTGTTGCCCAGGCTGGAGTGCAATGGCACAATCTCAGCTCACCACAATCTCCGCCTCCCGGGTTCAAGTGATTCTCCTGCCTCAGCCTCCGGAGTAGCTGGGATTAAAGGCGTGCACCACCACGGCCCGGCTAATCGTTGTACTTTTAGTGGAGACGGGGTTTCTCCATGTTGCTCAGGCCGCTCTCAAACTCCCCACTTCAGGTGATCCGACCACCTCCTCTGCTCCCCGAAGTTCTGGGATTACAAGCGTGAGCCACCGGGCCTGGCCTCATCCTGTTAACCCTCACAGTAAACCAGTGGGCCGACATGGGCCGCTTCCCCAGCCCCGTTTTTCCCGGTGCAGCCCCTCTGGGAAGGGGTAATTTGGGGGTGCAGTACTTGCAAAGGTGGGTGGCTCTGCAGGACTTTGCAGAAAATGCGACACCCCGAGCGCAGAGCGTTTCCTCGTGGCAGCGTTCTCCTGTCACCTCCTCCCCAGAGAGACTGCACCCACCTCGGACCCTTCCTGCCCACACAGCCCCCGCCACGAGAGGAATATTTTCCTCCTCAACCAATGTTAAAGTCTGAAAGGCAAAGCGCTGAGTTTCCTCAAGTAAAACAGCACTTGGGCTAGTTAGTGCACCCACCCCCTGTAACATTCCGTTTCTGTCTCATGCAGAACAGTCAGTAACGTAGACGAGGGTCCTCACAAACGGCCATGCTAACTCTTAATGTTTTATTAGGAAAGCTAGCTCTTGGCACATGGTGGTTTTATTTTGAATTAACTTCAGCTCCTTGGTGTTGGCAGTCCTACTGATGTCCTACCTAGAACTAGATTAAGAGTGAAGCTGGATTTACAGCTACTTATTGGCTAATACTTTGTGTTACATGACTAAGCTTTGCAGAGAAATATCATCTTCCCAACTCAATGATTAGAAAACATCTGAAAATCTCAAATGCACACATGGATGTATCTGTCCCAGTGTTCAAGAAATTGCAGTAATACGATGAGAAAACAGGGTTTCTTTGATATGAAAGATTGATTTTTACTTATTTTCAGCCCAGGGCTGAAGCGGCAGAAGAGCAGCCCAGGGCCGAGGGTTCGGTGCCGGTGTGGATGCCTTCCCGCGTGCGGGGTGTGCGCAGGGGGCTTTCCGGCTCAGAGCAGAACCTGGGGAGGAAATACAGCTGGATGCTATTTTCGCCGCAGCTGCCGCATCAGAGCCAGATGAATCCGGACCTCCCTCAGGTCATCTACTCTGTGGGACCCAGACCCCAACTGGACCCAGCAGAAAACTCCTGCTGACCAGGAGCAATGGGTCTGAGTACCCCAAGTGTGAACACAGTCGTGGACTTGGCCTTACCTATCCAGAGGGCCCCTTTTGCTTCTTAAAGGGCACCACACATAAACTCCTGCTTTCTAGAACTTAAAAACTCCTGACTCTTTACGCTCAGCACCGTACCTGGTGAATTTCTTCACCCACCCGTGTGGACTCGCGCGGCAAACTCACGGGAGCACCGTGGGCCTTTCGTAAGCTCGGTAGTCTCCTGTAACCGCTGATGCCTCCTGGCTGCTGGGCTTGGCTTGGGAAGGAATTGAGTAAGTGGAGAAAGGGCTTCTCCTGGGACAGCCCAGGGCCACGTGCCAGGATGACCTCACATCCCTGTCCTGAGCTGAGACGCGCCCTCACGGCCCCCCTGTTCCCCATCTCGGGGGCAGCCGAGCTTTCTCCTCCCAGAGGCCCGCGGAGCAGGACCAGCCCCCACCGCTGAGCTCCGGCGGGCGCTCGGCCTGGGAGTTGCCCCCTCTGTGAGGCAGGAGAACGGGGCCTGGAGGCTGGGAACCTAAGGCCGACCCACGCTGGCTTCCTGGAACGAAACCAAGAGGAAAACCCCGACTTCCCACGCCCCAGCGGAAAGGACACACGCTCCTCCCTCTGCAACGCCGCCTTTTCCGTGTGGCCGATGACAGACTGAAAGTACCTCTGATTGGACCCCTCCGGCAACCAATCAGGCAGGTCACGGCCGAGTCTTCATTTGCATAGGGTTATTAATTTGTATCTTCACCTCAGCCCTGATTGGTTCCTTCCAACAACCAATCAGACTGCTCGTGAGCCACTACTTCATTTACATAGGGCGCAAACCAAGTAACCAATGGGAAACCTCCGGGGGGGTATTTAAACCCCTGGAACTTCTCTAACCCGGCGTTTAATCTGCTTGCTGGGGTCCGTCCTCACGCTGGGGGTGTACTTTCATTTTCAGTAAATCTGTGTTGCTTTACTCTTTCCTTCTTTGTTCTTTTTCTTGTATTCTTTGTCCAAGACGCCAAGAACCTGAACACCCCCCACGGGTAACGTCTGTGCCCGGAGCCAGCCTTACAAGCCAACGGGAGAGACATCCCAGATCTTCCCCATCCCCGCGGCTCCTGGTGGGCACGGCCGCGCTAACCAGCTGGCGGAGCAGCCCGTGCTGAAACGCGGAGCCCGGTTCCATCTCCACCAAGTCCTGCCGTCTGCCTGGGCCAGATCTTACCTTAAGTGCAGTCTCCCCAAAGATGTTCTGGAGATGCCTCGGTGAAAACCACTTGAGCGGTTCTAATTCTCAAGGGCAGCAACCCATCCCCAAAACACCCATCAAATTCCCCTCAGGCAGAGGCCAAGCCCTGAGATCAGTATTTGAGACCAACTGATGCTTGGATTTTGCCCAGACACCTCAGTTGAATGATGTTAGTTTTGGGCTTCCCCAATTTAACCCGCACTATCCAGTGTTGGCTGCAAAGTGGAATCACCTGAGGAGCTTTAAAATACTGATGCCTGGCTCTTGCCCCCGCAGATTCCGATGCATTCAAGGATCTGCAGATGGGTCGAATGAGCAGCCAAGGTTGCCAGCGCTGATTTGATGCTCACTGTTGGCTTTTCAGTCTTCATCCTGCTTAGATGAGTTTCACCTGCTCCTGTTTTATCTAGCGTTTGTATTATAAATGACTGCTGAATTATATCCTATGCTTTTTGGCCACTGATAGGTATGTAATAATTGTAATCTTTCCCCTCGAATTTTACAACACACTATAGTATTTTATCTAATAAATTATTCTTGCATGCCAGTCAAATTTGCTACAGAGTGTGTTGAAAGTGGATCAAGAGTTGGTGCCTCTCCTTTCTGTTTCAGTAAAACTCCTTTAGGATGTTTTCTTCCCCATCAGGGCCTCATAGCGGAATCGGGTAACTCAAACTTAGACTTCAGCTTGATGTGATGAGAATAGCTCCTACTTCAAAAGTCCACGGAAAAGATTAAATGATGTAATGTGTGCAAAGGACTCAGGTCAGTGCCTGCCACATGGCAAAACCAGAGTAAATGGTAGCATCGGCGTCCTCTCCATCAAGGCAGAAAGGAGATATTTGCATATGATGATGTCTTTTTCCTCTGGCCCACAGAGGGCCGGCTCCTTCTCTCCGGCTCCCCTCAGTGCTCCACCGTCCCCCACTGTGGCTTGCAGGCTGATTTAGATGCACACACCCTAAGCTGCAGCACAAACCTCCAGCCGGCCCTGTGGGAAATGTCAGGCAGGTTGATGAGAATAGCCAGGACCCAGGCACACTCCACGGTGAACACAGCACGGAATTCTGGTCACTGCAAACAGATTTGCTGCAAATAGCAATGAAAGTTTAAAAGTCTCTGGGGTAGATGAGGTGGGAGCAACGTCAATTCCTTAGATAAATTGAGAGAAGTAATGATTTTCTGTCTACAGAGGGCTTCCTTCTTAATCTGCAGCAGCAAACTTGATTGTGCAATTTCTGAGAATTTGAAGCATTTTTTTTATTTTGTGCATTTTTACTGCAGTTGCTAAAAATTTATTTTCCTGATAGTTTCCAAAGACTGTACAACAACTGGGGAGAGGAAATTTTCAGCATTTCTGTTCTCTCTACCATCTTAAAGTAATCTGTATAGAAGCTTACAAAAATGTAAAAAGAAATCAGCTTGATTCTATCACCTTTACCGTAGCTTGCTTGCTTCATTTCCACCGGACCTTCATTAGCACTGAGGGTTGAACCCACAGGTGGCAGATGCAGTTTGTGACGTAGAGGTAGTTATGCAGGGTAATGTCTTCCTAGAATTCCTGTGATGTGCAGCCTAGATGAAAATGATTAAAACTGCATTTTTTTTTTTTTTTTTTGAGACAAAGTCCCGATCTTGGCTCACTGAAACCTCTGCCTCCCAGGTTCAAGCAATTCTCATGCCTCAGCCTCTCAAGTAGTTGGAATTAAAGTTGTGCAACCACATTGGCTAATTGTTGTACTTTTAGTAGAGATGGGGGTTCGCCGTGTTGGCCAGGCTGGTGTCTCAACCTCCTCGCCTCAAGTAATCCACCTGCCTTGGCCTCCCAAAGTGCTGGGATTACCAGTGTGAGCCACTTTGTCCAGCCTAAACCTGCATTTTCTGTGCTACTTACGATGGGAACTTCATGTAGTTAGTAGGTTGCATGCTCATTTTTGGTTAATTAAGTGCAACATACATATATAGCCAGTCAAAAATTCTCTTCAAGGACTCAAGTACCCAATTTCTATTTGTCCAGAAAACCAGAAATTTTACACAAATCTTTTAATACATTTTCTAAATATTTCAAAATATTCTTGGCCCACATGGAAGTTCACTGAAAGCCACAATGCGTTAGTGTTCGTGAAGGCCAGATGTTGTTTGCTGAAACAGTTTTCCAAGCGATTATTTTTCTGGCAAGAGTGAGTTGACTGGCCTTATGTTAACTGTCAGAGCTTTCCCATGGAGCACACACACAGGGGCTGTTCACTGTAGGTCAGAGCTTGGTCTTCACCGGAATTAAATTTATCACCAATTGCATGGGTATTTGAAAATGGAAATCTCAAATGAATAGCAGGAATCTTTATTTTGAGGCAGTTTTAATATCCTACCAGTATTTATTCTTTTCTGCATGCCAGGAAATGAGTTTCTCAGTGTACAGCAGATGGCATCTGACAGCAGTAACTTAGGAAACGGGGGTTGCCACGGGGAGGCCGCTGGGGTGGGGTGAGGGTGCTAGGTGAAAGTGCTGTATAAACTGCATGCTTTTTAGAAACGGTGGTGGTTCTCCCATCCAGCCCACCCCCACTGGCCCGCCCTGTATGCGAGTCCCCTCAGACAAACCCTGTGTCTTGTTCGCTGGCTCCAAGTCTCTTCTTTGGCCTCTTGAACATGGGGCCATGGCTACTAAAGTCAGTAGGTATCTGGCATGACTGACACTCGGTTTCACCACAGAAAACAATTCCATCCTTTAGAAGCCTGGCTGATGCCCCTTTGCCTGATCAAGTTTCTTTCTCCACATGTGTGTGTGCAGTGAATTGTGGCTCCCATTAGCACTGTCACATCGTCATGAACGCAGGAAGTTCTAAGTGGCCCATGCTTGTGGAGAGGGATGCAAGAAGTCACTGTCCCTCCCCAGTGGCTAAAGGCAGCCTCCCTTTTGGATCTGACCTCAGGTTTCTCCTTTACTGACGTCCTTTGGATTCCCTGATCATGAACCTGCTTAGCCTTCCTGATCCGTGTTTCTAAGAAGTTAAATGAATCTAAGAAGTACTCATCACAAGAGGTTTTCCCACTTTTCTGCATGCAACATGTCAGCTATTTCATATAAAATTTAAGATCTACTTCCCGAAAAAGGGTTTAAGTAAATAGACTAGAGCCTCAAAATGAATTTTTAGCAACTTTAATAGTTAGAATTTTTAATATGCTTTTTAGAAAAAAAAATTCTTTAAAAATGGGTGACTGATCTAGTGTCTTAGAAACAAAAACTAAGATTGACGAAAGCAAGATTCTTTTGCGAAAGATCAAGTGGAAGCCTGGTTTTTGCTTTAATGATTTTAGGGATATTATAGTGCGGTCTTTAGAAAGAAACCAAGATGCCATGTGAGTGTAAATGGTGCGCCCAAGATTTTAGAGGCTATGTGCCTTCCTTCAGTTTCTTTATACTCTCACAACTTCCACAGATATGTCCCTCCATGGCCACACCTAAGACATATTAGTCTGTTCTCATACTGCTAATAAAGACATGCCCAAGACTTGGTAGTTTATAAAGAAAGGAGGTTTAATTGACCCACATTGCACATGGCTGGGGAGGCCTCACAAACATAGTGGAAGGCAAAGGAGGAACAAAGGCATGTCTTACATGGAGGCAGACAAGAGGACGTGTGCAGGGGAGCTGGTCTTTATAAAACCATCCGATCTTTTGAGACTTACTATCACAAGAACAACACAGGAAAGACCTGCCCTCATGATTCAATTACCTCCCAGCACCCTCATCTTCCCAGCACCCCCTACCCCAATACACACACACTCTCCACATGGATACTTCCTGCAGCAGCTGCACTGAGGGACACTGAAAGGCAGGAAGAAGGCAGGAGGCCAGGGGGCCTTGGGACTCAAGGCCAGGTGTACTCTGGATTTCTGGCTTTTTCGTGGCCTGCTACACACCCCAGACAGGTGTGCAGAGCCCACAAGCCAGGGCCACCAGCAGACACAGACACAAAACTCCACACACAGCCTGCCCCTGACCAAAGTACCAGGAAAACAGCCTCCAGCTGCGGGAAAACTTGTTGGCAAGTCTCATCCTACTCCAGTAAAACACCAGAGGAACACGTGCTCCCCACATCCGTGATTCCAGAGGGGAGGAGACTGATCCCCCTGAGTGTAAGTTTGTGAGTGGCTGCTCTGATCCCTGCAGTGAAGTGGGAGGATGGGGCAGGGAGTTGAACTTCCAGCCTCTGCTGGGAGCTTGGATTGGCCGTGGTTGGGGCACAGGCACCAGGAAAACTACCAACAGGGATTCTCTCCACCGCCCACTCTCGCCATCAAACTGGAGAACGCCAGGCCTATGCGCCTGGCAGCCCACATCAGGCCTTCGGATCTGTCCACTCTCTGAAGCTCTTGACTGCGGGGGCATCTCCAGCCTGTGCCACTGCCCTGGGGCTGTCTCTGCACCCACAGCGGATAGCGGCACAGCCTGCTGAGTTCCTTTTACACCATTCTTGCTCTTCCTCCACCCATTAGCCACGCTGCAGTGTCAAAAACGACGTTTCTAAGAGCTAATCTATCTCTCTGCTGAAATCCCTTCCTCGGCTGCCATCGCCCTCATGCTAAGGGCCAAGCATCGTGAAACGCTGGCCTTCCAGCCCCTCACCTGGCTTCACCTTCCGGTCCTGACTGCAGCTCCCCCTAGCACCTGTCACCCCCCTGCACCCCGGCGCAGTGCCAGACACTGCCCCTCCAGGCTCCCGGCACCTGGCTTGGGATTTGCTCCTCCAGGGAGGCTGTGCCGTGCCCAAGTTCAGCCTAACACCCTGTGCTTGTCTCTGTAATAGGAGCTTGCCCCATGATATTTTAACCTCTCTAGATTTGTCTGTGTCTTCCATTAGCTAAGATTTCAAGAGGAAGTGATGGTCCTATCCATAGCCCCATTTATCTGAGAAGAAATGAGTATTTTAAAAGAATAAGGAAGCATATTGCAGCCCCTCTAATTCTGTTAATAGGGTCTATTCTCAGGACCATAGCATCAATCGCATTGATTCTTAACATCTTTACATGTTACACATTTTCCCCATTATGAAATTCACCTTTTTTATTTCCTGAACTTCTTTGCACTTCCTTTTCCTTTGCCTCTTCTCTTGCTTCCTTCAGCTTCACCACTTAAACATTTTTCATAGGTTCCCCATATGTCCTTGAAATTGCTCGATTACCCAGCCTATTCTAACACTCCAAAGAAATGATTTGTTTCTCCTTATTCCTAATGAAAATGTTAATTTCATGAGGTCTTGGTTGCTTTCTGATAAGTGCTTTCTGGTAAGACTATGGATGAGAACAAACATCTTTTAAAAATGTTTGCATAGAACACAAAAAGAATTGATTATTCCCCTGCTAACTGATAGTTAGCTGGAGAAGATATTTTATGTAATTAGCATGCCCTTCTTTTTTATAAACCTCTTGATTTGCATTTCTTTTGCCAAGAAATTCTTTTTTTCACTTTAACAATGAAAAGCTATGAAATTTATTAAAAGCAATTATCAGTGGAATGACTAATAATTTTTCTTAAAGGTGGTAAAATGTTACTTTTTAAGACATTTTTTGAAAACACTTTTATAAAATTTTCATACCGTGTGATATGTATGAAAGTTTTCCTAAGAATACCATTTTTAGCTGGAAATCAATCTAAATGTTTAATATTAGAAGAATGATTAAATTAATTATATTTATTATTATTACAGCTTCTAAGAACAATTGTTTTGAAGATAATGTATTAACATTGGAACTTGCTAATGGTGTAGTTCAAAAGGTAAGCTGCAATCCATGTTCCATTACAATCATATAAAAAAGCAGAGGTATGGATCACACGGGATATGATACCAGATATTATTGTACTAACCCTATTATTTCACTGTGTGAAGCCCTTTCTCACCATTGTTGGACTTCCAGTTCCATGCTAGATCCTGTTCCGCAAATGTTTCTTGAATTTCCCAAGTAATGTCTCCTAAATGCTGAAGCACCGATCTTTAAAAGACATGTGTTAGCTGTGTCTTTTGGCCTATCTCTTTTTGCTGATATGGATTGCCAAGAAGCTAAATTATGGCTATACTTTATCAGTTGCCAAAGCATTGCATTAAGATTACCATTGAGTGTCACCAATGAAGAGAAAGGGGCTTCCCCTGGCTCCCGTATCCTGAGCCAGAAGGGCTATTTCCAACCACTTCTGGTATAAAAACCCATGATGCCAACGTGGCAAAGGATGCTGACCACAGTCCCAGACCACCTGCACCTCAACAAAGCTGAGATCTAATGCTGGGAATACCGATGAGTCCTGAACCCTTTTATAGCATGACCTCCCTGAAAGGTCTGCTGAAGCTTATGTACCTCGTGTATGAATGATGTTTATATATACATACAAAAAAAAAACCCACAGGATTACAAAAGAAGCCAACCAAAGTGAAATCCAGGTAGCTAACTACAAAGAACAAATATTTTATAGTGGCAACATGCATCTTTATTAACACATTATATGAGATGCTGCGTTGTCATCTCTACCATAACTTTAAAGTAGCAATGAACACAAATATTTTGAAGTATCTATAGCAGTTGTAATGTGATAGAGATGCATCTGTGATTTCAATTAGAAATACAACCATAGAGAGAGAGAGAGAGATGATAGGTAGATATAGATGGATGGCTGGAGAGATAGATCGATAGGTAGAAATAGATGGATAGATAGATAGAAATAGATGGATAGATAGATACATGATGGGAATAGATAGATGACTGATTATAGATAAACTCATAGATGTAAATGATGGATAGATAAATGATAGATTAGAGCAATAGATGGATAGATACATTATGGGAATAGATAGATGTTAGATTAGATAGTTGATAGGTTAGAGATAGATGAATAGATACATGATAGATGATAGATAGATGTATAGATAGACAAGATAGGTTAGAGATAGATATATAGATAGATGATAATTAGATAGATAGATGGATACATGATAGATGATAGATAGTAGATGGGTAGATAAATAGATACTGCATATAATACTGAGATTTGTTTCCCATATTCGCAACAGAATGAAATGTAAATTTAAGGTTGAAATTAGTAAAAATATGAATGTAATTTTTCCATCTAGGTTTGCAGACCCCCAAAATTCTTCCCACAGACCCCAGTGGTAAGTACTCTTAGATGCTGGGCCTCCTTGCAGCCTTTGGGTTTCTCTTTTCTGTTTGTCATAGAGCAAGTTTGCCTTGTGCATTGAAGCCTGAAGGACCTGGCTCTACCTGGGACCTGGGCATCAAAGCCTTTACCCTGGTGGCATGAGAGTGGCATTTGTGAGCCAAGCTCTTAACAGGCTTGTTCACTTGGGGGGGTGGAGGGGCATGCTCCGTGGCCACTGTGGAGCTGCCTTCCACACAGATTGTGGCTCATCCTTCATTCCCATCTTCCAGTCATGCCCAGATTTGTTCCCAGCAGTAGATAGAAGTTCAAGTCGGGAGCCTGGAATAAAGTTTAGATCACAAAGAAAAAAGGTTGGAAAACTTAGGGAAAAAGAGGAAGCCAGCCTTAGGAGATTAAATTCCTAAATGATCTAGCACAGGAGGCAGGAAACACAACTTGTTGTGTGCAGAAAAGGTGTTTTAGTCTTGAATATGTATCATTGTAACTCCACAGCACACAGCTCAGTGGGAATCTAGGGAATGGGGTACTTTATTCTAACAAATATCTGCACCTCACAGAAAGCTACATATCCACATAAGTACAGATTTTAATAGTTTGACTGAAGTATGTACCTACATGTAAAAACAAATTGTTATTTGATTTCATAATAAGGGTACAAAAAGAAAGGATGCAAGTTCAAAAATCATTTCTACTTTATTTCTAAAATAGTTCTTCCAAACAAGGTCACTTTAAGACCTAACCTCTTAAGATTAAATGCACAAATTGCAGTAAGTGGAATAGTCAGTCAAGTAGAAATTTTAAAGAAAAAAATCAATATGTGTCATTACAAATGGTATTTTAGTTATAAGAAATGACCTATGTTTCTATACATAATTCATTTCATAAAAATGTAATTCAAGAACATCACCTTCCTGTTTTCTAATCAATCACATGGCTCCAAGCCCCGGATTACTATTTGAAGCTGTCAGACATGTTTCCCAACAGTCACCTTCAATTTGTTTTACACTATTATATTAAATGCAGCATTGCAATCAGTTATCCTTGTAAAATACTTTGTTTATGAAATTCAGTAATCAAGAGGATTCAATAGCATACTCTGAAATAGTTTATCATTGCAAAACAGCTTGATATTGACTGGTTGATGGATTTTTATGCCTATAATTATGTCATACCTACAAATGATGCCAAAGATTTGTTTTCTTGAGAGAAAGACTACAGCATACCTATGATTTCACTATTGAAATAGGATAATGCGCATGAGCATATTTAAACAGTGTGAATCTGTAGTACTTTTTGGTCAAAACTGAATTTCTGATGGCCATCTAGAAACATGGTCTAGCTGCACTCAGAATTTCATGGAAAACATGCAATTAGTAGGCCATTGTAAAGAGGACAGTTTTGAAAAATAAAGGTGAACTTACTCAGAATTTGTGTCTCTCTGTTTTGTATTTTTCAAAACGTTACTTAATTCTCAATAAAATTTATATGTATACAAGTATTCTGATTAGCATGGGCCAATATCAAATGGCCAAAGGAGTTAATGTCAAGTGGCTAAGAAGAGAAATGAAAGAATACAAATAAAATTAAATTTTGGGGAAAAAAACAAAATGACAGGTGCATCCAATGCTATTTCCCCATACTTTGAAGATAACAAATGAAACCTAGAGTGCTGGTTATTAAAACCCTGACATTCCTCATGATAGTCAACTTATCTTTGCCAAAACACAATTGAAGAAAGCTGGCAAGGGATCTCTCCTAGATTGAGTTCATGCTATTTCTTGCTGATATAACCTCCTAAAGTCTTTACAATGCATTAAATAGGAATTGGTATCCTAATATTACACACATCAAAACAATCACTTCCCTTAAAAAGCCACAGAATAGACAAGGAGACAGAAAGCTCAGCGACCACCTCAGGTAATGTGAAAGAGAAAGGGGGTTAGTGACGTTCCCTCAGAATATTACATCAAATGTATCTCTACGTAATCCTAAATAGAAGATACATACTGACCTACTAACTATAGGTTAATACCATTATTGCGGATTTTAAGAAAAGTTGTTTCCCTTTGTGTAAAATGTGTTACGTTTCCAATAATAACTCTTACTTTGTAAAATCGAAAAAAAGACAAATGTACAGTCACAATAGTCACATCATTTAGTGACTATCCAACCCAAGGATTTATTATTAAACATTACAGTAAATAATGAAAATGCCTTGATATCACACAGAGAAGAAAAAGATTTAGCCCTGCAAAGCTTTTGTGAATACTTTTATTAAGAGAACAAACAATCCATGTCACTGCCTTATTTTATTACTAAGCCAACAAATGTATACTTCAGTGAAACTAATAATTTAGAGAGAACTCTTTCTCTGGTTCAGGAGAAAAGTGTCTCACATCTTGCTTGACAGTTTCCTCAGAAATAAAAGTGGTAGGCTACATTTGGCTTTCTCACAGGCCGCAGGGGCACGCCTCCAGGCACATGGTGCTTTTTGGGTGCAGTTCACCCGTTCAGTTCCTCTGCAAGGCCCAGTTCAGTAGACAGAGTTGAAGCCAAAGCCCTAGGTGTCCAGGTTTCCAAAAGAGAGGCTACAGAACCCCCAAAGAGCCCCTGCCTGGACAGACAGAACTTACACTGTGCAAATATATTTAAGTCACAACTATCTTGATGCTTGTTCTAAAAAACCAAGAGGAGCTGCTGGAATTCACATATACAGGGCATTTTTTTTTTCATGTTTCTAGGCATTAAATACGACTAACAAAAGAAGAAATCAGCTTCCCACATTTTTTTTTTTACATTTCAGTTCATTCTAACTATCCCATATTTTATAGATAAAATTTTAAATACACCTACACACATACACAGGGATTTTTTTTTCATGTTTCTAGGTGTCAAATACAACTAACAAAAGAAGAAATCAACTTCCCACATTTTTTATAGATAAAATCTTAAATAGACCTGCAATAAGTGTAGCATAGTGCATTCATTATAAGAAACAAAAGATAACAACCCAGATAGAAAGCAAGCAAAGGACATGAATAGATGTTTCTCCAAGGAAGACATAAAAATGGACCATGGGAACATGAAAAGATGTTTAATTTCTCTAGTCATTAGGGAGATGCCAGTTGAAATCCACGATGAGATTTCTCCTCATACCTGTCAAGATGATCAGTATTAAAAAAAAGAGAGAGAGAGATGACCAGGGTTGGTGAGGCTGTGGAGAGGTTGGAGCCTTGCACACTTTCAAAGATGTTAAGGAACCTCTGGGGTGTCCATTTTTCTGGCCGGAAACCCATGTGGCTGTGGTACCTTTGCCCGAGTTCTTGTCCTGCATCCAGGAAGCATAAGGTTCACAGACAAGTAAAGGGTGAAGAAAAAGTGTTCTATTCAGTGTTAGAACAGCCCAGAGGAGTGGGCAGCTCCTCTCTGCAGGCAGGTCGTCCGGTGGAATGCTCAGCTCTCTGAAGCGGCCCTGGAGAGGAAAGCTCCTTCTGCAGGCAGGTGGCTTGGACATTTCTGCAGGCCTCTGTAGCTGCAGGCAGGTCGTCTCTGCAGCTCTCAGTGGAGAGGGTATTCCTCTCTGCAGCTGGTGTCCCGTCGTCTCAGCTCTCAGCAGGGAAAGTTCCCCTCTCTGCAGCTGGTCGTGCAGTCCTCTCTCTGCCCTCTTTGTCCTCTGGTTGTCCTCTGCCCTGCTCTGAGCCCAGGGATCTTATGGACCTCAGAGGGGAGGAAGTGCCTGCCCATTGGTCCATGGGAGGGCATGGACAGGGCTGAAAGAGGCACCAGGAGTCCCCACTCCAGTCTGCAGGACTGGCAGCCCTGCCCTCCCTGGCCCGAAGGTGGGGGCTTACTGGGGGCCTGCCCCCTTCTGCCCAGGAATTAATCTGTCTGCCACTGCCATCCATGGCCCCAGGGCTCAATCCCATCCGTGCTCTGAGATTGCAGTGGGCATGGCAGGTGGAGAGAGCCCAGGCAGCGGCAGCAGACACCTCTGAGCCTGCCTGGATTGGGGGGAAGGGGGCGGGCCCTCCCAGCCCCTCGAGGGTGCAGGCTGCAGAGATGCCCGGGTCTGAGCCTGGGAGGTGAGCAGCAGTGGAGCTCCCTCCTGCCCTGCCCGCTCAGAAGTGCAGGGTTCCTTCTTGGCCCGGGTGCCTGCATGCTCCAAGGAGTAGGAGGCCCAGGTCTGCAGCCACCAGTTGGGTGATTGCAGCTGCACCCAGGAGGGCAGATCCTACCTGCTCCTGGCCCCTCCAAGAGCAAAAGGAGGCTGGATCCACAGCTGCAGTTTGGGCAGTGGCAGCACCCCCCCCAGGAGGGTGGGGTTCCCACCAGCTGGGTGGAGTCTGCAGCCCCAGCCGTGCCTCCCTGCTGCTGCCGGTGTGTGGACAGCAGCTGCTGCCAGTGGGAATGGGAAAATGATGCCGCCACTTTAGGAAAGAGTATGGGGGAGTCTCTCAAAAAGTAAAAATGGAATTACCCTATGATCCAACAACCCCACTTATGGAAATAGACCCAAAATAATTGAAATGAGGCTCTCAGAGAGACACCTGCACACCCATGTGTATTCCAGCATTGTGCACAACAGTCAAGACAAGAAAACCGTCCAAATCTTCGCTGACAGATAAATGGATAAAGAAAATGTGGCATATCCATACCATGGGATATTATTCACTCTTGGAAAAATAAGAAATCTTGCCATGTTTGACAACAAGGCTAGGCCTAAAGTACACGATGCAGAAGAAAATGTCACAGGACAGACACTGCCGGATTCCTCTATAGCAGGCCTCTGGAGTGACAGTCAGAGGAGGAGGCAGCAGGCGGCCGGTGTTGAGGGGGCATGGGGAGGGGGTGTGGGGAGTTAGTAGCCAACAGGCATGAAGTTACAGTTAAGCAAGATGAGTCGGCTGCAGAGATCTGCTGTACAGCATGCTGCCCAGGGCTAAGACGCTTTTGTGTACTTACAATTTGTGTCCACAGGGTGGATTTCACATTAAACAAGCAAAAAAAAAAAAAAAAAAAAAAAAAAAAAAATGAGACACACGGAAAACCTTGGAGGCAATAACTCTGTTTCTTGCCTGACTATGGGGGCAGTGATGGAAATGTATGCGTATGTCCAGACTGGCCAGATCGTATACGTGAATGATGTGCAGTTGTTATATACTAAATACATCTCACTATAGCTGAGGGCTAAAAAAAACCAGACTAGAGATATATGACGTTTTACTCCAAACCCCAGGATTAAGACTTAATGCCTTGCTAGCACAGAGCGAAGAAAAAGATTTAGCCCTGCAAAGCCTTCATTAAAGAACTATTAAGAGAACAAAGGATCCAGGTCATTTCCTTACTTTTATTACTAAGCTAAAAAATATATAATTAAGTGAAACTGATAGTTTAGAGGTAACTCTTTCTCTAATTCAGGAAAAAAATGCCTCACACTTTGTTGAAAAAATTGATCAGGACTAAAAAGTGGCATATGGCGTTGTGCTGCTGATGGTGGCTGGTGTTCCCGGTGTCTTGTCCGATCCTTCCAGCATCACGCTGGTGGCCTTCAGTCACACGGTTACCCTTCAGTCTGCAACAATGCATGAAACATGAAAAGCTTATTGTTTTCAACCCAATTCAGAATATAAGTCACACCTTCCAGTTACATGAGCCATTTTCTGTATCTGCACATGAAACATAAATATTGAGAAAATTGTAATTGAGTTCAAAACCTCAATGATCAGACAAATACTTTTGGGAATTTAAGAAATGGAGCTTGGAATGCATTTTATATCCCATGGATTCTATTATAAGAACAGTCTCAGGAAATCTTAAAAATAAAAAAGCCAATCTTATTTAATTTAAATAAAGAAGGAAATAATTTTCATGAGCTCTCCTGGCTCCAGAAAGTGAAAACCGAAACCCAACACTGGGATGGGCCACTTAGAAAATCGATTTCCCTCCCGCGTCTTTATCGAGTTTTGCGGCTCACTTTGTACCTTGCTCTTTGGCCTTACGGTGATTTTCACCATGCCGGTGAGAGGCAGTCGGCCGAGGGTGCTCCCCTCTATTCTGGGCCTGGTGCAGAACCCCGAGGCCGCAGCATCTGAGCATCCCCAGCCCAGGTATTCGGAGACCTCACAGTTCTGCTTCTTCCCTCGTGGGAAACACAGCCCCATCCAGGTTATTGTCTGAGCTCTAATTTTATTCCCTGAAATGAAGTGTAAGAGCAGAGGTTAAAAGATTCAGTTCTCCAGATGTAGGTGATGGGGAGAAAGGCAGCAAATCACACTGCCACGTGTGTTCCTATGCAACAATCTTGCATGTTCTTCACGTGTACCCCAAAACCTAAAATGCAATAAAATAAATAAATGGGGAAAAAAAAGATTCAGTTCTTCTAGTAGTGTGCAAACTGTTTTCAAAGGGAAGAAAAAATTCGTTTACCAATGATAAGTTTTTGCATCTTGAGTTCATTTCAAATTATAAAATATCAGAGTCAATGACGGTATGAAAATCTACATGTTTTTACACCAACAATTGCAAGTCCCAGAAAGAAATTTATGCCAGATTAGGTCTTCACAGAAGACTGTTTTAAACTATTTTCTTTCCCCTAACACCTGAGGAATTTGCACTTTTACCTGCGATTTTGACTCACTCTTGCCAAATGCTTAGGGGCAGAGTAGGGGTGGCGTGGGTGGAGAGTGGGACCGGGCCACCTCTGCGAGTGTGTAGGGACTCTGCTAAGCTGGCACCCCTCCTCCCTTGCCTACCTGACAAGCCACATTACTTTCACTCAATTCAGAGTCAGAAATCCAGACAAAGTCCCAGGCCAGGAACGGTCAGTCACCATCCCCTCTGTGTGGATTATGTGTGAAATTAGTCACTCTGTGAAACATTCACTGTGTCAGAGGTCACAGGAGAAGAACCATCACCCCCTCAGGTCAAGAACCGGTTAACTGTTCCAGGATCCTGATGACTTCCATGTAATTCTTATTTAATCAGAGATTTGCAAAACAGAAACAGGAAGTATTCTAAATTAATTTACGAAGAGCTCTGGTTCTCAACATCAGAAAAAGGACAATATAACCTATGTGAACTCAAAATAGCTGAGGCAGGCCTCAGTTTAGGAAGTTAAGGACGCTCCCGTGACACAGCCTTGGGGGGTCCCGAGGGCATGTGCCCATGGCGTTGGGGGTACAGCTTGCTCTATTCATTTTTGGGGAGACATGAGACTTACTAATGCACAATGAAAAGACGGTGTCAGCACGATGTCATTCTTTGCCCTTTTCTTTCCCTTGGTATTTTTTTAAAAAGGCATTTCCAGCTGAAAAGAATTTGGCAGGAGAAACATCAAGAGTGAAAGAAGGTAATGATGGCAGCCAGGGAGTGAGCAGGCCCACAGAGCAGCCCCTCCTTCAACCCAGGAGACGTCCGTCACAGACCCGACGCCTTGCAGGGCCCTACCCTCTGCTGGTGCCACGCTGGGAGGTAGATGGTTAGGGAAAGTGGGGAAAGATCACAGAGGCCATGACCATGAACAGAAAGGCTTTTTCCCACACTGAAGGACTTAAATCAAGCCCAGCCTGGGAGCCATCCCTCATGATTTAACTGCATGGAGCATGTGTGAAATTGCACTGTCAAGTACTACAGGAGTTCTGATAATAACAGAAAGAGTGAATACTGCAAGTGCTCAGTAATAGTAAACATTGCTCTTGAGGTTATTTTATGTCATGCGTGGCCTGACGTGGCACTTTGAAATAGATAGTTTTGAATCAATGTTTATTGGCAAATTTTCTGTTTCTTCCGTTAGAATGTGAGCCCCGCAAAGTCAAGGATTAAGCCTCATTGTCTGATTCATGTCCACATTCGAACAGGCAGTGATCCTGCAGGGATGGGGTGGGGAGGGGGCTGTGGTCTGCGCTGTCACAGTCCCTGGGTAGGTGCCATGCATGTTGATGCCCAGGGCTCTCCACTCCCTTGCATCTTGCTCACATTCTTGCCAGCCCTGAAACCCCCTGTCCGTTTCGATGTGTGCCCTGGTCTTGGGCCACTAGAAATGTGAGCCCTAGGAGAGCTCCGGTGCCCCTGAGATTTTTATTTCAGAATCACGGGTACCTGGGCAGTGTGGGCAGTGCCTGACGTAAGGCTGCTGACCAATTAACAATGGGTGCCACACTGACAGCAAGCGTCTTCCCATCAACTTGGTTTCAACACAAGAAATGAGTGATTTATGTGTGAAACTGACTCACGTATCTTACTACGTCTCCTTTTAAAAAGCGAAAGTCTTTTGTGTTTCCTTTATTACTGAGAAATCGGATTTTAAGTTTTTCGTGGGACAGAAATTTTCAACAAGGTTTCTGAAGTGTAACTTGACGTCTGTTAGATCCATCAAAGCCTGTTTTGGTTGTGATTAGGACACATTGCTCTAGCACGGCTTCGCAGGAAACTGCAGCACTCAGTAAACCTGTGAACTGCTCATCCATACATTTTGTAATAGAGCGGTCAGTGCAAGTGAATAACCCAGGACACAGTAAGATGTGTGACAGCTATATTCGCTTCTCAAAAATGCAGATGGTATTGTCCATCCATAGATTTTATGATTTTATAATTCAGTTTAATCAATGCAACTGAATAACCTACACCATATAAGAAGACGAGGTAAACCTTTGAGCTGCTCATCCGCACATTTTGAAACAGAGCGGTCAATGCAAGTGAATAACCCACACCATAGTAAGAAGATGTGTAACAGTCATATTTGATCCCCAAAAATACAGATGGGTCCATACAGTGCAGGTCAGGGTCTGATTAAATCAGGCCCCATGGGGGAACACGAGGCCCCTAAATTCTCAATAGTAAGTGCACTTCTTTTTGTATTTTTAAGACTTGAAAGCTGAGGCACAACTTTTTTGAGTAATTTGGTAAGAATGATGGGGATTCAGAATGTTATAATCAGGTATCCACCGAGAAATATGGCCCAAATCAGGAATCCATTTTTCTGGTTGCTATAGTCTACGTAGACTACTGTTTTTGCGATATTAAATCTTTTTAAAGAACTATGTGCGTGTGTGTTGGGTTTATGGAATATATACATATAAAAGAGACAGATAGCATTGTAATCAAAATTAATAGACTCTGGAGTCCTCATTATCAAAATATAATACAAATTAACAAGCTCTGTTTCTTTAGAATTGCTTTTTAGAAATCAAATATTAAATATCAAGCCAAGACAAAAACACCTCTCCCATTCTCTCTTCCTTCTCATTGCTAAAGTTGTTGGGTACTTTTCCTGTGTAGTTTTATTTGAAAAAAAAATATTATTACACATGTAAATACATAACAGTATGTTTTAAAATTGTATGTAAAGAATACACACACACACACACACTCACACACACACACACACGCACTTCTAAAACCCATAGCAATGTAGTAACCTACATTTATATAAGGGATAACATGGCATTACTCTAAAAGACTGTTTTTATGGGTTTTGTGCCTCACACTTCTACACATCTTTTAGCGGGAAACCCCTCCCTCTATTCCAGACTATCTTTTCCAGATGCCTGTGTCATGAACAACCTTGGAAGAAAGGAATAACATCTTCCTGCTGTGCACAGGCTGGATTTGCCTGCAGCTCTGGAAGATACAGTGTCTACCTCAGCGGCTAAGGCAAGCATGCTGACTGCCCAGTATACGGTGGCTCCCTCTGGAGCAAGGGTCCACAGATCACTGCCCTTTACAAGAGATTCAGGTCCCTAATGCTTAGGCTCCCCTTCCCATAACTGAGCCCACTGCATGTGCGGCTGTCACTGAGGCCCGCTCGCACTGGGCACTGGCACAAAGGTGGTGGCATTCTGGCTGCTGCCGTTGGAGCTCGCCGTAAACCACCTTTGTCTCTGAGGCAGGAGTCTTGAGTCTCCTCCAGCATCCCTGAAACTGTGGCAGGCTAACAGGTTGGCATCCAAGCAGGTAAACTCTGAGACCTGCCAGGGTTCTGCATATAAGACACATCTTTACACATCTGCTTATTCGTATGGAGAGCTTTTCCTAAGCACACACCTAGGAGCGAAATGCTGTGTACAAATGGCTTAAATTGTGTTTATATTGCCAAGTTGGCAAGAAAGTTTCCATGTCAACTTAAATACTCATTAGTACTGATTAGAGATTATTTTTCCAACATCTTCCCTATCCTTATTTATAAACTTTAAATTGTTATTTCTCTGTAAATGCATTCTTTATAGATATACCCATTAGAAGACACTGAATAATATTCAAATATTAACCCATTCCTTGACCCTCTGCTGACGAATTTCTTACTTCAATTGCAAAAGTTTGAGATATGACAAAGTGAGGCGTGTGTTCCCAGTTTTTCAGGGAAGCACCAAGAATGCCCCTTAGTGATAGTTTTCCAATGTGGGAGGCTGTCGTCACTGTCTGTTTTCAGACCTAGGCATTCTTTTTCAGGAAATAATTTTATCCGCTTTTCAAGTCAGCCAAGTGACCCCATGCTGAAAATCTTATGATCGTCACTTCAGTAGCTCTGTGTGTTTACAGACATAATGGAACATTTATAAAGAACAAGATGCAGTTTCTGTATTTTTAGCAATTTGATGGACCTATTTTCAGCTATTTTATTTGTTTATTTTTTATTTTAGAGGCGGGGTCTCGCTCTGTCTCCCAGGCCGGAGTGCAGTGGCATAATCACAGCTCACGGCAGCCTTGAATACCGAAGCTTGAGGGACCCTCTCACCTCAGCCTCCCGAGTACTTAGGACGACAGGCACACATCACCACGCTTGGCTAATTTTTAAAAAACAATTTTGTAGAAATGGGATCTGCTATGTTGCTCAGGCTGGTCTTGAACTCCTAACCTCAAGTTATCCTCCTGCCTTGGCCTCCCTAAGTGCTAGAATTATAAGCATGAGTCACCGTGCCTGGCCAGTTATTATTTTAAATATATATTCTTTATAATACTTTGCATAAGATTCACAATTTTTATAAATAAGGCAATTTTATGAAAATGAAAGGAATTTTTTAATGAATTTTTAACTTTTTAAATTCTGAGGCTGAGAAAAACCTTTCTTTAATGATCTGTAGTGACTATCATCAGCTTATAAAGAATTATATAATACTTATTTTATTAAACGAGAAGCCTTTAAACATTCGACCTGAGTTCTGTCCCTGTAGTGAACTCCTGTCTGGGAACTGTGGCTGTGGCAGGGAGCCCCCGGGTGTGCAGCCAGCATGCACCCAGCAAAGGAGTGGGTCTGATGACCGGGATGCCCACGCAGCTGGGTGGAGTTGATCATATTCCTGCTGCAGCTTCGCTGAGTTGGATCTAGGGGAATATGATAGCTTTTCAGACACCCCTGAAGTCAGGAAAAATCAATGATAAAATGCCCATTAGACAGAAAAATAGGAATGTTTATGGTACACCACATATGAATAGCTCTTATGTTTCCCTGCTGCCCTATTCTAAAGAACTAGACACACTTCCCACTCAGCCAGTGTTCTTATAACATTCCTACAATAGAGACACTCCTTTTAAAATAGATGTATTGTTACAGAGAATAGAGGTTAAGTGATAACACTTTGTAAGGCTTTGCTGGACCTTTTGAGAAACCTTGACACCAGGTAGAGTGCAATTCTTCTAAAAGAAACATTTATCATGAATACAATACCAAAAAAAGGGTGGAGTGTTTCTATAAAATGCACCAAACAGGATGATTGGCCACAAGTATCTCACAGTCATCTTGTTGTCTCAATATTAATCTTTGGTTATAGGATAAGAGACATTTTCTTTTCTGTTGTGGATTTATTTTTCCTCCTAACCTTGATCTCTCCAAGTCAATTTCTCTTACCACTGTGTTTACCTATAGGTCTTATCTATATTTAATTAAAAATATACAACATTTGGAGTCCTTTATGTAATGTTTGAACCTGTGACATTAACACAGAGATTTCCAAAGTCTACTCTTACTGGTTTCATTCAAGCAGAGAAAATGGGAAGTTGGACGCTGTCGTTACTGTAAGGTGTAAAGTCATGTTTATCGTCTCAGTTGGCTGAAAATATTTAAACCTCGAAATGTAACTGATTTTGTTGCAAAAGGCCATGAAGTTACTGTGAATTAAGGATTCTCTAGGAGGGCATCAAAGTCAATAATTTTAAAAGCACATTTCTAATACTGAAATCTAGAACATGCCATGAAGGACATGTATTTTATAAACTGAGAATATATTGTGTTTCATAGAATTTTCCAGACGTGAACATCAACTGCTGCTTATTTTTTTTAAGAAAGGGGCCATTCGGAAAATTTCATGCAATTACCAAAAATGCTTAACTTTATTATTATGTTCCTAAAGAATCAATTATCGGTTATGCCTCTTTTATGAAATAAATACATGGAGATATGTTTGACAAAATATAAACGTTAAATAAAGTTGTTGCATCTTTAGAATAATTTACCAGACCAGCTTCAGTCTCTTTTTTGTGTATTTTTTATTATATTTCAAAATCAATTATTAAATAATTTTTCAAAGCTCAAAGTAAAGTGAGAAAAACTTTTCAATGTATCAGCTTGAAAGAACTTCTACAAAGTAACTTTAAATATTTTTAGAGCTTTTCTGATCAACTTCTTTCATTGTAATAACCTGAAACAAGGCAGTTTTCCAAGCAAGGAGGCTATTGGAACAAATCAGTCTTCGAGGTTTTAAACAGGGTTGACCATTCTGCAGCAGGAAAACGACCTCTCAGTAGTACCCCATCAGACTCCTCCCCTGGGTTCGATTTTGCTGTAACGCAATAAAGAACTGTTTTTCCTACCAAATCTTGCTTGAATGTGTGACTCTTGCCTTGAATGGTTCTTGGATGTTCTTTTTACTTTTCTCTTCTTTTATTGCAGAATTCTATCATGCTTCCACGGTTACATTGGAGTGAAACTGACAGTTGCTTCATGTAAGTGAAGAAGAGAATGTGAATAAAGCTAAAATTGCTGTTTGGTTAGACAATATTTCTATTGTTTGCAAATGCATTTCAAATGTAAAGTTGTTAAGTTTCTAACAAACACGTCGTTCACATATCTTAAAATGGCAATAAACTACATAATCTTAAGAAATATGTTAAATATATAGCTTGCACATTTGGGCACACTCTAGAAATGTTCATATCTTACATTTGAAAATAAATATGGCCTTCACACATTGCACTGAGGGTGAAATCCAGCTGAAGTCTGCCACTTCGAATTTCAGTGGCAGAAAGATGTGAACTGTTTCCTCACTGAGCCGAAGGTCCATGACGAAATCCACTACAGCAAAAAACAGGCAAACGAGAGAAAAGCAGAATACATTTATGTAATCTTAGTTTTATGGGACACAGAAGCTTTCAGAACAAAGACCCACAGATATGGAAGAAGCGGTCTGACTTTATGCTTAGGTTCAACAAAGCAGGGCCAGCTTATGCAGAAGTGGGCTGGGACAAAAGGGATATAATCTAATAAATTATAGACTACCAACATCTAATAGTAATAGACTGCCGGGGAAAACTCATCAAAACCGCCATTGCAAAATTATAACTGAGGAAGTGAAAGAGATCTGACCTAAACAACTCCATCTTGCTTTTGATCTCCAAGCTGTCCTTGTTCATTTCTGGGTGCAGCCTGAACTAACTTTGGAAGAAACTTAGATTTTAGTCTAAAACAAAGACAATAACAGCCTTTTTCCAAAACAAACTCATTTCTTGCCTGGAAACTAGACTTCTTTGTAGGGCTAACAAATTAGCCAGAAGATTAGAAATGATGGTTTAGAAGTCCTGCAGCTGGAGACTCCAAGACTCTGACCCTCCCTAAATTGCATCTGGGGATGATGTCACTATTGTAAAGCCTACGCTCAGTGCGTGAGACATTTTGCAGACTCTGCACTTGATGGAAAAGCTGGCACCATCTAGATCCCTAAACTGGCTCATCTGATCTTGTGGCCCCTACCCAGGAGCTGACTCAGTGCAAGGCAGCTTTGATGCCTTGTCATTTCATCTCTAACCCAACTTATCAGCACACCTGACTCACTAGCTGCCCCCCACCCATGAAATTAGACTTAAAAACTCTGATTCCCCAAATGCTTGAGGAGACTGATTTGAGTAATAATAAGACTTGCATCTCCTGCACAGCTAGCTCTGCATGAATTACTCTTTATTGCAATTCCCCTGTCTCCATAAATCATCTCTGTCTAGACAGCAGGCAAGGTAAACCCACCTGGCGGCCACAGCCGCAAGGCCCACCTGCTAGGTGGCCACACCTCGAGGCCTGTCTGCTCAGAGTCTTCCAGGCCCTTCTGTGCAGGGTTCCTTCATCCCAAGCCTGGGGCAGAACCCTCTCTGGAATGAGGGTCTTTGAACCTACAGTCAAGCAAGTTAGGTCACAGAATGTATTTAAGGCTAACTCTTACACAGAAAGGCAAGGGGCCCTTAAAGTGATAATGGTAGGTTGTACAGCTGGCTTTGGAGAAAAGAGGCTCTATTTCTATGACCCACTTTGGAAAAGATGGATCCTAGTTTCTATGGTAGCCTCAGGGGAGAAAGGATCTGAGACAGGAAGGCAGGAGAATGTCAGAGGAAGACCAGAGGAAGACTTTGCTTCTGAGGCTTCCACTTCGGGGCATCGTTTTCTGAGCCCCCACTATAAAAACAGATTCAGTCTACACTTAGGAAAACTCTGTTGAATGAACAATCACCTTCTCCTCCCAAATATCTATTTTTGAAGGTTGGGCAAGTGTAAGCTAGCATTATTACACAAGATATCTGCCGTGTCCTCTTGGAAAATTCTTTCTCCCAGCTCTGCATATGCAAAGGCATTCACAATAAAGAAAGAAAACCTTAAGCAGGTTTCCTGAGTTCTCCTTATTTCTATCATGCTGCCTGTGTTCCCTCATCTTTTCCTGTGTATTTGTAACTGCCCAGTTGGTTCGCCTTGCCTGCTGCCTAGACAGAGCTGATTTCTCAAGACAGGGGAATTGCAATGAAGAGTAATTCACGCAGAGCTGGCTGTACAGGAGACTAGAGTTTTATTATTACTGCAATCAGTCTCCCCGAGCATCTGGGGATTAGAGTTTTTAAGGAAAATTTGGAGGCTGGGGAAAAGCCAGTGAGTCACGAGTGCTGATTGGTTGGGTCAGAGATGAAATCATGAGAAGTTGAAACCGTCCTCTTGCACAGAGTCAGCTGCTGGGTGGGGGCCACAGGATCAGATGAGCCAGTTTATGGATCTGGGTGGTGCCAGCTGACCTGTCAGGTGCAGGGCCTGCAAAATGTCTCAAGCACTGATCATAGGAGCAGCTTAGAGGGGGGTGAGAATCCTGCAGCCCCAGCTGCAGGACTCCTGAACCACAATTTCTAATCTTGTGGCTAATGTGTTAATCTTGCAAGGCTGTGTTCTCTCAGACAAAAACGAGGTGTGTTTTGGGAAAGGGCTGTCATTGTCTTTGTTTCCAACGCTAAACTATAAGCTAAGTTTCTCCCCTGTTAGTTCATATGCCCAAGAATGAACAAGGACATCTTGGAAGTCAAAAGCAAGATGGAGTTGGTTAGGTCAGATCTCTTTCACTGTCTCAGTCATAATTTTGCAAATGTGGTTTCAGCTTTTTTGATATTTATTTAAAAACTTTGGAAAGTAGAAAGGACAAGAAACAATCCTTGGCAAAGAAACTGAATCTCGGTCTTTAGGTGACTTCCAAATTCTTCCAGAAAATTATAGCACAACCAAGGCAGGAGCATGGGGCATCTGGATGATAATCCTGTGCGTTTTCAGTTACGCTCACATTCAGAATCAGAAGGGATCCTGTCTATTGGGGTTATGTGGCACGTGTTCCGCCATTTCTCACTCTAATTTCCATGATCACAGGGCACAGAAGATGGTTCAGGCCTGAACAACGATGATATTTCTCAGCCTCGCCTTTTAGGCTGCTTTTCATAATAATAGAAGTTGGCCCAAGATTGTAAACTTACTTTTTATTCCAGTTATAGGCTAAAGTCACTAATCAATATTCTACTCAGCATAAGGTTATGATATGCCAAAAAGACGATCAGGGAAAATGTATTAACATGATGATTTCAGGAAGTAGAAAAAATGTAAAATGACTTAGAAACATAAAAA
Organism: Cebus imitator; assembly: GCF_001604975.1. NCBI lineage: Eukaryota > Metazoa > Chordata > Mammalia > Primates > Cebidae > Cebus > Cebus imitator. Next base: position 58,979 of record NW_016107639.1, on the reverse strand, counting down.
CACGCAACCTCCTACAAGCGTGTTTTATAAACAGGGTTCACAACTTCTCAGCTTCAACATATTCAGAATGGCTTGCAAGATACCAGCAATAGAATAAGTATTTAGTTCTTCACCTCTTCTCCTTCGTGTGCAAGGCAGGGCCCCTTCCGCTCTAGTTTCCTGTGAATGAATCAGAAAGAGCAAAATCACTGCTGACCTGAACGTTAGAGGCCCCTCCAGCTAGCATGTGCAGCCTGGTGCTCTTCCCACTTTGGGACGTTCTCTCCAGCAATGTGGTGAACCGGCAGGGCGTGGACACCATTCCCAGGTGCTCAGCCGCTCTTTTAATTTCTTCTCTGCATTTTTCTTCATTCCCACATGTATTGAGCAGTCACAATTTGCAAAAACCAGGCCGGGGCTAACACTGATAAGCTAGTAGGAGATGGCTACCCCCTCTTACAGGGAGTCACAGTGTTCGCTGTTGAAGATGTAAACCAAAGGGTGACTGAGGCAGATCTCAACTGATTACAGGTTTATCCTGCCTTGGTTGAAGCCCCGCCTGGGAAAAAGAAATAAAAGTCCCAGTAGGGTCTGTGACCTGAGCTTTTTCCAAAGAGGGTTTTGGAAACTTCAGTATTTCGAGGGGAAAGACCAAGAAGAAAGGGAAAAAAAAGGAGGGAGGGTAGGCAGTGAGGCAGGTGCTGTCATTCTTGTGAGGCCCTAGTCAGTACTCAGTGAACCCACAATTTACATGTGAACAGAAGGGAGCAGAGGAGAAGCCAACTACACATTCCCCTCATGCAGAAAACCTACATTTTACCTACGATAAAGTGAGGATATGAGATCACAGCTAACTGGAAACAAAAGGGAGGCTGTTTTTGCTTGACGCAGTTCCTAAGCTTACCTTTCCCTTTGGCATAGTGAGTTTCGGGTCCTGAGATTCTATTTTTCTCCCACAAAGATGACACATAAAATGTCAGAATTGTAAGGCTCAGCACAGACTTCAAAAGAAAGAGCTCAGACAGGTGCCAGGCCATGAGTGGCTGCACATCCCACCCTAGTGGACCGTGCGGAGCTCCAGGATGAGTTTCTCAATAGAGGCTCAGGGGAAGAAGACAATTAGCACTGAAGCCCTTGGCTGATCTCCTTAAACACACG
>NW_016107639.1:26129-57617 GCF_001604975.1 Cebus imitator | reverse complement strand
CATGCACCACCACACCCAGCTAATTTTTGTATTTTTAGTAGAGACAGGGTTTCACCATGTTGGCCATGATGGTCTCAATCTCTTGACCTTGTGATCCACCCGCCTCAGCCTCCCAAAGTGCTGTGATTACAGGTGTGAGCCACCGCACCCGGCCAACTCACATCATCTTTTAACACAGGCATGAATTGCATGGGTGACGCTGGACAGCTATGCCTTTTCCTGGATGTGGGGCCCCAAGGCACCTGGTATGTTCCCCTAACGCAGGACTCAGACACTTTCATGGGTGCAGGAAGTATTGGGAATATAATTAAAAGCAACATCTTTTTCCTCTCTACAGACATAGAAGACAAAGAAAATACTTTCATTATTGAGTAAGCATTAAAACAGAATGTGATTTCTGTCCCAGGCAATCCACTAAGAGACTGCAAAGACAGAAAGGAATCTCACACTTTCAGATATCCAGGCAGATGAAACCCCTTTCACATCCACACATGTTCTCCAGATAAACAATAACCAGCTCTCAGGTAAGAGGACTAGACAGCATCGATTGTGGCACTTAGTTCATCATCTTACTTAACTTAGCCAGTAATTTTCCTCTGGACATTAGCTAACCATTCATGTTAGCTAATGACTTTGTACAGAGGAAAAATCAACTTGTCATATCTGTATGACATGATGTAGCTTTGCAACTTGGATTCAGGTATTCTGGAAGTTAGGCTCCTATCCTCCCAGAGGAACTGGTGTGTGGGGGCTCCCTCACTCATGATGCTTGCATTTCAGAGATGGCTCCCAGGTCCCTGAGAAAGAGATATACTCCGTTAATTCGGAGGAGATTCCTGGGCTCGAAAGTGCTCCAAAGACTTATTTAATTTTTAAAAAGATTTGTGGGCCAGGCACAGTGGCTCACGTCAGTAATCCTAGCACTCTGGGAGACCAAAGCAGGCAGATCATGAGGTGGGTGGACCAGGAGGTCAGGAGTTCGAAACCAGCCTGGCCAATAGTGAAACCCCATCTCTACTAAAAATACAAAACTTAGCCAAGTGTGGTGGGATATGCCTGTAATCCCAGCTACTCAGGAGGCTGAGGCAGGAGAATCACTTGAACCCAGGAGGCAGAGGTCGCAGTGAGCCGAGACCGTGCCATTGCACTCCAGCCTGGGCAACAGAGGGAGACTCTATCTCAAAAAAACAAAACAAACAAACAAACAATAAACAGGACTTGTGGACCTTTCAAAGACATAAAAAGGGAACAATCACAAGTCACGTTTTCTAGTTCCTGCCCTCATCTTCAACTGGGAGGGAGGCCCCTGGTTTCCATCTGCATTTGCCCTTGCAGAAGTTCATTTGGGAGGTGATTCCAGGGGCAGAAGAGAGGAAGCAGGGCATGAAATTAGGCAGGAGGAAAAGTCAGGGCATGGGATGCTGGGTAGGGTTGCCAGCCTGAGACTTGGACCACTATCCCTGGCATCCTTGGGAAGTATGTGAAGTATCTGCTGGAGAGGCCTTCCAAGGAGGGGAGGGTGGGTGGGGACCTCCTGCCAGCTCACCTAATGGCTGGTGGCTACCCACGGAGGCTGTGGGCTGAACTCCAAAGCCTCCTCCACCCCTAAGCTTCCGTGATCTGGTCCCAGGAACCTGAGCTATCACTCCAGTGATGCTAAACAGATGACACAGCAGACTTTAACATAAGGAGACCATCCTGGTGCCCCAGATGGAATCACATGACCCTCAAAAGCAGGAAGTTTCTATAGTAGTCTCCTTAAATATTACAGCAGGAGAGACATTGAAGTTCCAGGGACATCTGTACACCAACGCTGGTCACCTGAGGGTGCCAGAAGCCTTAAGGAGCAAGGGCCCTGGCTGACAGCCAGCAAGCAACAGGACCTAGCCCTCTGCATTCTGCCAGCAAGCTGAATCAGCTCAGAAGCAGATAGTCGCCTGCAACCTTCAGATAAGAGGTCAGCCTGGCTGACACGTGACGTTAGCCTTGGGAGACCCTAAGCAGAGAACCAGTGGAGCCCACCTACAGAAAGGTGAGATGGTAAGTAGCTGTTTTAGGCTGCTGGGTCTGTGGCACCTCGTTATGAAGCAAACAGATAACTGACACAGCCTCTCTCACCTGCCTTTGCAGGGTGACAGGGCTTGGATCTGTGTCCCCTCCAGATCTTGTGTTTAATTGTGCTCCCCAGTGCTGGAGGTGGGGCCTGGTAAGAGGAATTGGGGTCACCGGGGGCCATCCCTCGTGGCTTGGTGCTATCCTCACAGGGGTGAGTTATTGTGAGGTCTGGTTGTGGTGAAGTGTGACACCTTCCTTCCCCACTCTCTCTCTTGCTCCTGCTTTGGCCATGTGATGTGCCAGCTCATACTTCTGCCACGAATAAAACCTCCCTGAAACCTCCCTGGAAGCTAGCAGATGCCAGGCACCATGCTTCCTGAGCAGCCTGCAAAACCATAAGCCAATGAAACCTCTTTTCTTTACAAATTACCCAGTCTCAGTAATTTCCTTACAAGTGTGCAAGAGTAGCCTAACACACAGGGCATGTGCTCAGTGTGGCCAGCAGCTTCAGAGAAAGCCCACAGGCAGGGCAGGAAGACCCAAGGGGCCTGAGCTGCGGGGAGGCAATGCGAGTCCAGGCTTGCAGGAAGCTCTCCACCACAGCTGTAGCTAGTGCGCTCACTCTGCCTCCAGGTTGTCTGAATCAACCCACCACCACCTGGCACCCTGGCCTCCTTCTTGCAGAGAAAAATGGTTTCTATTTCTAATGCTCAGCTCATTTATTTTGGGATTCGGTCCCAAGAGAAAGGAGGTTAGAGACCAAGGCATGTTGACTTTACTGTTCCATCTGGTCTTCCCTGAGTGTGCTGATGCTCTGGATGGAGAGATAGGATCTGTTGGGAGCAGTAAAAATGTGTGAGCAGCAGAGGCACTGCTCCCCAGGAGCACCCGGACTGTGCAGATACAGCTCACACTGAAAGACAGCTGCTCCGCCAATGCAGATTTTCATCTTCTGAGAGGCCTTGGCGGACCTCCAGTTAGGTTTTCACTGGACTCCTTTTCTTGGTTATGACTGGAGTCCTCATCCATGGCCACTGGGCTCCAGGGTCTGGTGTGTACATGCGCCATGTAGTGGCCCATCTGCTAGCTTCACGGGACCCAAAGTTCTCTGATGCTCCCTGTCGGACTTGCAGCCATGCATTAAGCAGTTAAAAACAGGTTGCCATGATAACTCTTCACTATGATACAAAAGCCAAAGAGATGTTCTTTTCTTGGACAGCACATGAAAGGAGACGGTAGCACGTCACAGGGTTTTCGGATGTTCCCATCCTGGTTCAAATGCAATACCACTGGAATTATCCTTTCTGGAAATTGCCTTCCAATGGTTAATTTTTAAAACATTGGACTTAATTTAAAGAAGACTAGTGGGAGTTCAGGTGAAGGACAGAAACACTGTGGGGTTACTTGAGCAGAGTCCTCATAAGCTTGAGTGTGTTCAGAAAGAGACTTAGTGAGGATGGCGTAATCTGTGCTGCAGTAAGAAGTCAGCCCTACGCTCCAGAGACTCAGGGCTATGAAAGCTTTTTCTCTGATTCACTTCACATGAGGTGCATCTCACTGGCATCTCCCTTTCGTGACTCTTTTCAAGTAGTGACTTGGGCATCTACCATCTTCTTGTCATGGAGCTGCAGAGGGAATGCTGAGGGGTGTTTTTAAGGCCAAGGTCTTGAAGTTCTTTGGCCTTCACTTGCTCACACTGAGCCCTGATCTAATGACAAGGGAGACTTTGGAGTGTGAGCTTCTCACATCCCCAGGGACACACAGCACCCACCACCTCAGGTGTGTCCGGGTATCTTCTTAAAATTAACCTGTTTGGATACTTATATTTTTTCTCTTTTGCTGCATAATAAATTACTGCAAATTTGGTGCTTACAACAACACATTTATTAGTTCTCAGCTTCCCTGGGGCAGGAGGCTGAGGGTGAGCTGCTGTGTCCTCCCAGGTCTCACTGGGCTGAAATCAAGGAGCTGGCTCAAGCGTCCCTCCCATCTGAGGCTCAGGGTCCTCTTCCAGGCTCACTGGTATCAGCAGAGCCATTGCCTCCGGCTGTAGGGCTGAGTTTCCGTGTCCTTGACAGCGGTTGGCTGTGTACCGCCCTCAGCTCCTGGAGGCCAACTTCAGGTCCCTGCCGTGTGGCCTCCACAGCAGGTCACTGTGAGGCTGGTGGTCTCTTCAAGCCCAGCAAAAGTTCGGAATGTAGCCTGCAGTGTAATCATGGGAACCGTGGCCTGTTAGGGTCACAGCCCCACCTGCACTCAGAGCGGGGACCACTCAGGGCATTTATGCCCGGGCTCGCGCGCCTTGGAGGTCCTCTCAGAATTCCACCTACCACACTTACCTTCATAAATATCACCTGCACCTCGAGAGCCAACAAGCAGGTATGCAGAGAAGCCTCCAGCCAAAGAAAACTCCTTGGAACGTCTCTGCTCTTGACAAAGTCCCTAAGCAGGTGCGTTAAAAGCCTCACTGGCCACTAAATACTCTTTCTGCTTTCGATATCTTTCATGGAGGCCTTTGTGCATTCAGCTGAGTGCTTGCTATGTGCCAGATGCTGTTAGAGATACTGGGATGACAGCAGGGAGCAACTGATTGAGTCTCTAGGGAAAACTATTTCACTCACGCCCCATTCACTGCATAAACTTCCCACTCGCCTATGCTGACACAGTGCACAGGACGACGTGTGAATCGTCTCATGAACTAGACCTGCGTGTTCTCTTACAGCACCCAGGAACCCTTCCAGTCAAAGGACATGTTATCTTAATAATTCAGGTGTTAAGAATATTACATTATTAAATTCTTTGTGTGTGTTACTGCAGCACGTGATCCCGGCCACGCCCACTGAACTGGGCATCTTCACTGTGTGCCTGATCTTCAAAAGGAACAGGTCTTGTTTGGGAACTTAAATCCAAATACAGATCCATATTTTAAATAACACTTTGGTGAAACGACTTACATACCATGGGGAAAACATCTCAAGCTTAATCACCTATATTTAATTTAGAACAGAAATAGGACTGCTCTCATATAGTTTTAAAGCTTATTAAGTCCCTCAGAGAAGTATTAAATTACAGAGAGACAATTTAGCCTTCCTGCCTTCGAAGTTCCATTTAGGTATTAACAGGGAATTAGAAATCATGTGAAGAGAGGTTTGCAGTAATTGTGAGTGCTGTAATCTGCAGTAGACCGATATCACACAGGGTTCAATTCCGTGGAGTACTTCACTGAGAGTGTTACCTTTAACATTATTTTGCATCTTATTGAAATTCCAGATATAATATCAATCTACTGAGGCTCTTAGAAGAGAAATTGAAGTTTGCAAGCACAATCTTTTCAGTGGGGCCCCGTAATGGATCTGTGGATCCATTTTACGCCAGAGTTTATTCTGTGCACAAACTGTAAGATCATTGACCCATTAAATGTAACCATGTAAATATCCCCATTTCATTCCCACTACAAAATGAAAAGTGTTTACTTTGCTTCTGCCTCCCATGTTAATATTTATTGGCTTTCAGATTGGTATCTCTTCTTTCTTGTTTGCTTGTTTAAATTCCTATTTTCCTTCGCCTACTTAGGCATATATAAGTTCTGTGTGTATTTTAGTTTAAGTTATACTATTAATTTATAGAGGAAATTAATTATGTCTTACTAATGTTTATATCCAGTAAAATAATACATAAAGCGTCCTGCACATAGACCATTAATAAAAGCTTGTGAGTAAATGGATGAACTCCTGAGTGAGTACATCAGTCTTGTAATAGAAGTGCCGAATATTCCTTAGCAGGAAAAGTCAACAGCACTCTCTCAACTATAAATTAACTCAATTGAGGGGAAGCAAATGTAACGTGTGGTCAGCAATGTGACCTGATACTTAAAGAGAGAAATTCTTAGGAGAAACGGTGGGTCCTCTGTCTAGATTTAGCTCTAATGCCAACAGATTGATGCCCCTGTGCATATTTATCCATTTCCAAGTTTTCTGTAGACAGCTAGTTGTTTCCTTAGATCTATATACTTGAATTTACATTCCTGGTTCTTGGGTGGAACTGTATTTGTGGTCATTTAATGGATCCCATTAAGAGACGGTTTCAGATTCCATTACCTTTTTTTAGCTCTGTTGAATTATCTATCATTTTTATTACTTATCATATATTATTTATGTTTGAATGTTTAATACTAATCTGCCAGAAGGAGAATGTAAAAGAAATTTCTTGTTAGATTGAAAGCAGGCATTTAATTTCATTGGGCCCTTGTCTTATAATTACAATTGCAAGATCCTTGTGAAGAACACAAGAAAATAGGCAAATGTCACTATTCAATTGAACTCAAAGAAAATACATTTTATTCACAGAAGTGTCTTTACATATATAATTACCACCCAGGCCCTTTCACCAATGGTTCCTAAACTCAACCTGCATCTGAGTCATCTGGATATTATCACAGAGGACCCTGGGCCCCGCCCTGAGTGGGGCTTTTTTCCGTAAGTCTGCGGTGTGACCCGAGAGGCTGCTCTTCTACCATGTTCCTGGGAGATGGTGAAGCTGCTGGTTCAGGGACCACACTTTGAAAACCCCTGCCCGAAATTCACTTGAACTTCTCATCTTGGCTCAATTTTCACATCTTCAAAAAAGACTAGTTTTATTTCCAAGTGTATTAGTCCATTTTCACACTGCTAATAAAGACATACTGAGACTGGGCAATTTACAAAAGAATGAGGTTTAATGGACTCAGATTTCCAGATGGCCGGGGGGGCCTCACAATCATAGCAGGAGGCAACAGGCACATCTCACATGGTGGCAGGCAAGAGAGGAGAATGAGAGCCAAGTGAAAGGCCTCATCCTCTTCTCAGCTGACATGGCAGAGAATGCATGTGTGCACGCTAGCTCAATTACATGCATGTATCTATAAACTCACATGATTCTGCAGCCCTGCTAAAAATATAAATATGTCAAGCACTTGGGTGTCTGAATACAGGGAGCCTTGGTACCTGTGGTCAACTCAACACACTCATCTTTTCAGGGTAGTGTTAATTGCTTAGCTTCTTATTTTTATCTTCTCCAGAATATAATATTGAATTGTTCATTCATCTTCCTACTTACTTTATATTCTATTTTACCACATTTACTTCCTGAGACATTTAAAGTATGTTTTCTACAGAAAAAGCAGTGCCACCAACACCAGAAATAGAAACTTGAAAATGTGGGCATTCGTAGCCGTGATGACAGCATCCACGTGGTAGGCTTCTCATTAGTAACTCTTCAGCATGTCTGTTCTTTTTCACATGTTTCTCAAGATCTCATTTTTTTTGAGACAGAGTCTTGCTCTGTCACGCAGGCTGGAGTACAGTGGTGCAATCTCAGCTCACTGTAACCTCCGCCTCCTGGGTTCAAGCAATTCCTTGCCTCAGCCTCCCAAGTGGCTGGGATTACAGGCACGCACCACCACGCCTGGCGAACTTTTGTATTTTTAGTAGAGACGGGGTTTCACCATCTTGGCCAGGCTGGTCTTGAACTACTACTTCGTGATCCACCTGCCTTGGTCTCCCAAAGTGCTGGGATTACAGGCACAAGCCAGCGCTCCTGGCCTAATGATCTAATGTTATGGTTTGGGAGTCTTTAACATCTCACAGTTGCTAGAAATACCTATAAGCTAAACTTGGTTTTCTTGAGAAGTTCTCTGTGGCCTGAGAAGTCAGTTTTTTAAAAAATATGTACTTGTCACAAAATATTCACCTAAAGTAATAAAATAAGACATGTACTAGACCACTAATTTCTTCATGTCAGAAATCAGGTCTTATTAAACCTCCTCTCTCTGTTATTCAGCATAATTCACCACATGCAGCCAACACTCATGCCTCTTCATGGAACGAATTGGATAAATGATGACGTATGAACAGATTAGCTCTGCGTCATTCCCTCAAGTAATTGGGGCTCAGTAGGTACCCATTACATTGATGACTGAATAAACATGCCATAAAATATTTACAGTAATATGCAAAAAATCCTGTAGGGCTTACAGAGGAATTAATATATTTAGCTATGTAATAAATATGTTAAATTGTTCCTATATGAAAATTTTTGTATAATTCTATTTGTGTTTGTATCAACTCTAAGATTTAAATAAAAAGATATAAGAGATATCAACATGTGTGTGGATATTTCCTAGTACATTGCTATTACTCAGTTTTTCTTCCTCTTAGAGAATAAGGACAAAGTTATATTAATGTTTATTTTCAAGCAGGAAGTATGTTTTGGCTCCATGTGTATCATGAACCAAGAATAACTCTGTACTTATCACCATGACTCAGTCCAAAAAATATTCTGATTTATTCAATTTTTCTCCCTAAATAAGTTAGAGCAGTTCATTCAGGAGCAATTAGATTCTCACTTTTTAAATTGGATCTTAGGAGGACATAAGATAATAAGAGAGAAGCATTCTTCTTCTGGTATGACCTTCAGGAGCGAGAAGGCTGCAGGACCTAGGAGAGGAAGGCGTGGAGTTGGGGTCCTGGTCCCAGACCAGAGCAACGTGCACCCCATGCTTAATCAAGAGGAAGAAGCCTGGCAACCCAAAGGCGGGAGCAGCAGCAGTCAGGTTCCTGTCCAAGAACTTGCTGTTACTGATTATTGATGGGGTTATTGACATTCAATTCGTACAACACTTCCCCCGAGCGCTACCTGATTCTGAGAATCTCCAACCTAGGAATAGGAGAAGGGGCGTGTTAAGGACGTAAGTGATTGGCTTCACTTCAAGCCCCATTTTTCTTTACACCTCTCTGCCTCTCCAATACATGCAATGAATCTTAAAGTCATTTTCCCTCTGAATCCCGCCACCCCTCTTCATTCCTTCTGCTCTCCTCTCTCCCTAGACTCTGGTCAAATCCCTCTGGCTTTCCACACCCACCTTTCCTGATACCTTTTTCACACTTCATGCAGAATAAATTTCTTTTTTAATTTTTTGATGCAAATCTAGTTGCATTATTTCTCTGCTCCAGACAATTCACTGGGTTCGCGTCATGTTTGGAATGACAGTAAAAATGCTTAGCAGGCATTCCAAGCTTCTGGCCATCCACTGCTTCTCCCCACTTCTCCAGATGTTTCCCAACCTGTCCTCCTTCCTGGGTTTTCTTAGCATTCCATGACGGCCTTCTTCACGTCTGTCTAGTAGAACATCTCTCTTTCTTCCTCGGAACTTTCAACATGCTCCATTCCTCCAAATCTCCCCCCCACCCCAGTTAACTAATATTTATAATAATACATTAAGATGATCTTCCTTGAGCACTCAATCAGGAGATGTCTCAGTGCTGTGCATCTTAATAACATTTGGAATGTTCCTCCGCAGGAACACTTTCCATTAGCACCTATTTAGCTACGTGTTTACTTGTCTAATGCTTCTCATTCTGTTATTATAGAAGGACTCTTTATTTATCAGCTGTCAATGCTATAAAGGAGACTGGGTAATTTGTAAAGAAAAGAGGTTGCATTGGCTCACGATTCTGCAGGCTATGCAGGAAGCATGGCAGCATCTGCTTGGCTTCTGGAGAGGCCTCAGGAAACTTACAGTCAAGGTGGAAGGCAAAGGGGGAGCCAGCACTCTACCTGGTGGAGCAGAAGGAAGAGAGAGAGCAGGGAGGTGCTACATGCTCTTACACAACCAGACCTCGTGAGAACTCACTCACCATCACAGGAACGGTGCTGAGGGAATGGTGCTAAACCATTTATGAAGCACCCCCCCCATCATCCAGTCATCTCCCACCAGGCCCCACCTCCAACAACGTGAAAGAATTATACTTTGACATGAGATTTGGACAGGGACACAGATCCCAACCATATCAGACCCAAGGTCCTGACGCATCTCTTGTTCTCACACAGTATCCCAGTCTCCAGTACAGCAAGGGGCATCTTGAAGACCTTCAGTGTCTGTTTGTTGAATGAAGGAAGGAAATGAATACTTTACCAGGAAGTGTTCTTTTCACATCAGATATTGTAGATGTGGAAGGAAGGATTAGAATGGACTATGATGCATTACGCAAGCCAGTGTGTCAGTCACCCAGCAATAATGTCCAAGTACAGTGAGTATCCAAACATGATATGAGGCATACTCCTGGAGCCTCGGGGTTCTCCTGACGCAAAACTCAGCCTTTTACTTCCGTTTTTAGGGGAAAAACCTTCATAATTCTAAGAATTTTCAATTTTGTATTTGATTGTCTTCATCCTAGTTAAGTACTAAAATTCAGGATTCATAATATTTTCCATTTATAGTTGCAACGACTGTTTTAGTGAGATTCATTGAAATTTCTTTCTAAGAACTTTTCTAAGAATCTGGCTGCTATGCAATTCTTAGAAATACTGTCAAAACTCTCACTTTGCATCTACATAGACAGTTGGTATCCCCCAACTGTGTTTTCAAAGTAGGCTCTCTAAAAATTAGTTTATCATCACTGTTGTCATAAGGTGGTCAAGGAATTTTCAGCTGGTACTCTTTAGACATTTTGATTCATCACTAAATGAGTATTTTGACTTCTAACATAGCATACTTGTCTCTGTTTGCATCACACACAGCCCTGAATTCTCCAATTGCTACAGCAGAATCTTCCAAATTCCCTTGGTATTTATTTATCAAGTGAGAATTCACTATTATCACTAATCTATGTTCCATCTTTAGAATGGATCAGCTGGAGTAGGCAGTCCTTAGTGTCTTCTATCCTGCTTTTAATGCAAATAGTCTAAAGAAATAAACAATGCTTGAAAACCACTATCCTGCTTTTAATGCAAATCATCTAAAGAAATAAACAATGCTTGAAAACCACAACCTCTATCTTTGAGAGGTATTGCTTTCAGAATTATTTAAGGCCTGGCCACTGGAGTCATCACTAAATCAGCGTAACAGATAAACTAATCACACAGACAACATCTGCAGAATTCAATAAGCGTGTTAGTGCCTATGTTGTATGCTGCTGTGCAGAGAAGTAGCTAGGATGAGATCCTGCTCTCTGGAGAAAAGAAAGTAAGAAGAAAAGAAAACAAAACACCATTGAAATGCTGGATCTTATGTAGTGAGTAATGTTTGCTATGGTTGGGTCTGGGGTGCTGGTGGGTTGTTATGAGGTTGGATTTGGCCACAGAGCAACATTCAAGAGAGAAGATAGCCTATGTGTGCCTACATTTGAATGGGAACTATTAAACTTGCCCGAATCCAACAGAGGCAACATTCTGGAACATAATTTAAAGCCAATCAACAGCAGTAGCAGAAAGCCAAAATTGTGAGTAGAGACTTGTTAAAAAAAAAAAACAGTTGCTCAGCAACCTTAGGCCGTATATGAAGAAAGAACACATGAACAATTATTTCAAATTTCAGGCACTGCTGGTGCTTGCTGGCAGGTCCAGGGTGGAAGTAGGTTATGCGTCTAAAGATAACCATCGCATAATGTCAGGGGCAGCTACAGCTTTTCCATAGAAGTCTACATAAAAAGAATGACGTTGTTGGAAAACTTCTTGTCTAAGCATAGGATTTAGCCACTTGCACAAATAGGCCACAGACAGAAATTGTCCATAAAAATTACATGTAAGTGTGTTACCGTAAAAATAAAACTAGAGAGTTATTGCTGATTAAAAATGTGCATGATGATATATGTCTCTCAATTTTCCTCCATTTCAAAGAGATTCCTCATATTAAAAAATCAAGAAAAAAATAGGATAACTGTGCACAATTCCCAAGGCACAGAGGCAAACGCGATGTAAACCAATCTGTTCAGACGAATGGGACAAATGTGCAGGGGACAATCAGAGGAAGTCTAAGGCCTTATACAGAGAGCTGGACATGTGAAGGGCAATGTGAAATGGGATTCAGGGTTAGGTGCACTCCCAGGCAAGGGCCACTCAGAGCATTCATCCAAAGTGAAAACACAGAGGTGAGGAAGCTGTAATACTTGAATCGTATTATGAGTTAACTTGGGAATCAGTTGCTTCTTCCTGGAATACAGTCTCTTTACCTAAGTTAGTGTTTTACCACCAGATACTTGGGGCTCAAGTCTACTGAGTACATTGGGTTTCATTTTCCATAATAATAGAAAATAAAGACAACAGATAAAAAGTTTGCTGCCAAGAAATCTAAATATTCCTTTCCAGTCAACAGTCCAGCTTTTCATCTACCCACTTCCCAGGAGAGCCATTAGTGGGCCACAGAGTGCAGCCACCCCCACCCACATTTTCTGTTCATTCCACCTTCACTGCGGCGCTGAAGCAGAGACAGCATGGGGAAGAAAGCCGAGGCGGCAAAGCACCCCCTCAACGTCCTGGAAATCAGCTGACGTCAAATCAGTCCTCTTCCCGTCTCATCTGTCCCGTTGCTAAAGTGCACATAAACACCACCGCACCCACAACAACCTTCCTTCTCATCAGAGTGTGTTAGTGTCCAGTGGAATTAGAGAGACAAACGGCGACTGTGTAGGGACCTCTTTAAATGTCATATTGAGGGCCAGACGCGAGGTGGCTCACACCTGTATACCCAGCACTTTGGGAGGCCGAGGCGGACAGATCATTGGAGCTCAGGAGTTTGAGATCAGCCTGAGCAATATGGTGAAAGCCCATCTCTATTAAAAATTAATGGGTGTGTTGGCGCATGCCTGTAGTCCCCGCCACATAGGATCCTGAGGCAGGAGAGTCGCATGAACCTGGAACACAGAGCTTGCCTTGAACCGAGATTGTGCCACTGCACTCCAGCCTGGGCAACAGAGCAAGACTGTCTCAAATATATGTGTGTGTGTGTGTGTGTGTGTGTGTGTGTGTGTGTTTATACATGTGTGTATATATGCTTATATTATTTGTATATATGTGTATATATGTATATGTGTATGCGTATGTGTGTATATACATATACATACGAATATATATACACACATATACATACATATATTCGTATGTATATGTATATACACACACACGCATACACATATACATATATAATATTGGGAAATACTAAAAATTAATTTTAGAACAGAAAATAAGACTCAATTAGTTTAAAAATATATTCAGTGAAAAAGAAGGTTGGAAATAAAAGAAGCCAAGAAGAGTCGTAGCTTGTTTTTCTTGTCCTGAGCTTATAGACAGGTGCAGTGAGGCTCCGGAACACACGGGGAGGAGGAGAAAGTCCCCTGGGCGGGAGGAGAAGTCCTCGAGAAGGGAATCGAGTTCTGGAGCTGGGCCTGGATGTCTAGGCTGGGGGAGAGAACACTGACTGGGGGAATGTTGCAGGCTCCGCCCTAAGTTGGATCTGGGTGAGACACATGACTAGGGGCTCCCTTCTCCTTCCCACACAGCAGCCAGCCAGGGCCCAAGTCCTCTGCGGCTCCCCTTACCCTCTGAAGGTCAGTGGCTTCTCTTCTTCCCAGGTGTGACCATCGCCCCCCAACATCCGCACTTATTTGGGACTGCTCCACGGTGACTGTCACTCCTGGATACCCTCTTAATTGTTATGTTTTTCTTTCTGTAGAAGCATGTATCTACATGTCTGCTTATATGTGTAGATATATTTGTACATATAAGCATATTTATATATAGACACAAATATATATGCATCCATTGTGTATGTGTATATATATATACAAAATGTATAATCCAAAGCATCCATTACAATTTATGGTGCATAAAAAATTATTTTTAGGCCGGGCGCAGTGGCTCACACCTATAATCCCAGCACTTTGGGAGGCCGAGGCAGGAGGATCACCAGGTCAGAAGCTCGAGACCAGCCTGGCTAACAAGATGGAATTTCGTCTTTACTAAAAATACAAATATTAGCTGGGTATGGTGGCACGCGCCTATAGTCCCAGCTACTCAGGAGGCTGAGGCAGGAGAATTGCTTGAACCTGGGAGGCAGAGGTTGCAGTGAGCCAAGATCGCACCACTGCACTCCAGCCTGGGCAACACAGTGAAACTCCATCTCAAAAAAAAAAAAAAGGAATTATTTTTAAATATCTCTCCTTGTAATGTCAAGTCTAAACACAGACTCCAGAGGAATGTCCAAATCAGATGTTTAATTTTGTTTTAAGCTGTGACTCCCAGTTCATAATGGTATCCCCAAGTGGGCAGCCTCTGGAAATGGGTTTTCCTCTGTTTCCCTCAACCCTCCAGCTTCTCCGTGCTATGAAGTCCTCTCACCTGGGTGTGGTTGACCAGTCTCCTGGAGGAATGGCACCATGTACAAGGTCAGCATTGGTCTCTGCTGCTGGCAGGTGGAATTTAGGGCAATGACATGAGCTTCATCACCCAGGCCACAGGGTCTTGTGCAGTTAGCAAGTGCGTCAGTCACACAGACTGAGCCACTCAAAAATGCGCAGGTTTAAATATCAAGGGATTGGTTCTATGGACTTGAACTTGCGTCACTGTGGAAGCTGAGGAAGCACTCTCTGTGAGACCGCCAACTTTGTGCCTGGCTCTGGAGCTGGCAGTGCGTGGTCCGGGCAGTAGTGACGGGCCAGCAGCTGCTAGGGCTGGGAACATGGGCACAGTGGAGCTCAGGTGCAGGAGCTGCAGCCCTGAGGACAGGCGGCCCCGGGCATCGGTTCCCCTTGGTGGTGTGAGCATCCAGCACAACTGAGGCCTTCATTCCATAGCAAAGTACAAGCACCTGGCCAGGAGCTGGAGACGCTGAAGGCAGGTAACAGGGAAGTTGGGCAGTTTGAGGTCACCGAGCAGAAAAGCCACAAAGTCTGTGGGCCCCAGACAGCTGCGGCACCCCTTCTGCCCTCTACCTCTTGTGGAAGAGCTGCTCGCACCCACAGGAAAGGGAGCGCTGGGAATTCCCTAGCCCAGCCAAGTGGCCGCATTCCCAGCTCCACATCAAGGAATGGCCAAGGACCCTTTGGGGAAGATAGAAAACGCTCTCTATGTCTGCATGCCATGGGAACCTGGCCATGCCTCAGTCGGTGAGTCTAGATCTGTAAACTAGCCCAGACCCAGGAATGATGCAATACGGGTGAGCTATGTGGAAGAAACATTTCAACTCGATGGATAGAGAGCCAGATCAGAGACTGAGCTACAGGACGAAGATAGAATTTCATGGACAGATGTGACTTTAACAGATGTGTCCAGTAACAAGGGTAAAGCCTTATTTTAATGCTTATCTCATTGTTATGTGGACTTTCACAAGAATTCTGCTCAGAGGCAGAGCAACGTCCCAAGAACCCAATTTCCACTTGCCTGGTTTCCACTTCTGGTCCCAAGGATTTCATATGCGTCGTGAGTGAACGTTCTTCTCATCATTCCCACTAATCCTTTTATAAACAACTCTTTAGAAAAAACTCCATCTGTGAGTTGGAGTCCACGTCGCTGTTGACATTGGCTTATTCAGCAGCCTCCACGTGCCCCTCTCTGGGGATTTACTTCACAGCCACCCAGAAAAGGCCACTTTCATACAGGAGCTAAAAAGAAATTACTTAGACAGATACTGAAGGTAAAGGAGTGCTTGGCAAGGCTCGCCTTTTAACAAAAAGCAGCCCCCAAATATTTCTTTTCTAATGAAGAGCAGCCTGTAAAATGGAGCTGCAGACAAAGATAAGCAAGCTGGAAGCTCGCACGGGGTGAACGCCGGCAGCTGTGCCAACAGGAAAAGGCTAGGGGGGCCAGTTATGTTCAGCATAGAGGCCCCATCTTCCCTTTTCTTTGTCACTAAGTGAAAGAAGCAGGCGGCATGGCCCGGCCAGGTAGAGAACCCATCCGCATAATGAAAGATGAGGGTGGGGTGGCCGGCCTCTTCCGGGCTATGCAGACGAACACCTAGTCCTGACCAGTTCTTCTTGCGCTATGCAAATGGCACACTGGTCCGACCAATTCTTTCTTGCCCTGTGCGAATCATAGGGCGGCCTCCTCCAGCTCATCTGTAAAACCTTCTGCTCTTCCCCCCAGAATGGAAGACCCGGTGGGGAGCCCCTACATCTGCAGAAGCCATATAATTTTAATAGAGTATTATAACTATATTAAAATTATTCTCTATATTAAACACTATATTAAAAGTATTCTCTTTTTGAGCCAGATAATTTTAATAGAGTATTATAACTATATTGATGGTTAGTCTCCATAAGTACATACTGTCCATTTATAATAAATGAAACATAATCTGTAGGAACTGGGCAAGGGAGATAGAATATGTTCAAGGTGTGTTTCTGCGTGTGCATTTGTGTGCATGTGTGTACCTCTATGTGTACATTTGTGCTCAATAATGAGCACTGTGTGTGCATGTGTGTATTTGTGTGTATCTGTGTGTGTATTTGTGCATGTGTATGTCTGTGTGTGTCTGTGTGTGTATATTTGTGCGTGTGTATGTCTGTGTGTGTCTGTGTGTGTTTGTGCGTGTGTATGTCTGTGTGTGTCTGTGTGTGTGTTTGTGTGTGTGTATGTGTGTGTCTGTGTGTGTGTGTTTGTGTGTGTGTATGTCTGTGTGTGTGTGTTTGTGGGTGTGTATGTCTGTGTGTGTCTGTGTGTGTGTGTTTGTGTGTGTGTATGTCTGTGTGTGTCTGTGTGTGTGTGTTTGTGTATGTGTATGTCTGTGTGTGTCTGTGTGTGTGTGTTTGTGCATGTGTATGTCTGTGTGTGTGTTTGTGCGTGTGTATGTCTGTGTGTGTCTGTGTGTGTGTGTTTCTGCGTGTGTATGTCTGTGTGTGTGTTTGTGTATGTGTATGTCTGTGTGTATCTGTGTGTGTGTTTGTGCGTGTGCATGTCTGTGTGTCTGTGCTGAATGAATGACTTTTACTCAAATAGATTATGTGTTCAAAGGACAATGTGAACACCATGGGCCTCTTTTCCATACTCAAAATAGCATATTTTATTGTGCTAAAATATGTGGGTCCATTGTGGGGGCTTACGCCTATAATCCCAGCTCTTTGTAGGCCGAGGCAGGAGGACCACTTTAGGCCAGGAGCTCAAGACCAGCCAGAGCAACACAGTGAAACCACATCTTTACAAAAAATGGGAAAACTTTGCTGTGTGTGGTGACACTTGCCTGTAGCCCCAGACACTCGTGAAGCTGAGGCATGAGGGCCACTTGAGCCCAAGAGGTCATCACTGCAGTAAGCTGTGATCATGCCACAGCACTCCAGCCGGGGCAACGGAGTGAGACCTGTCTCTGAAAAGATAAAAATAAAGATAAATATGTTATGAAAAGTAAAGAAGAAAAAACCCTTTTTCCTAGAAACATAGCAGCAAGGTAAGCTTTTCTGAAGTTCTTTTTTGTTCTAGCCTCAACTCAGGCTTAAATAAAAACGAGCTTAAAGAAGGGTCTCTGCAGCAGCCATATTAAAATTTTATGTAGTCCAAACATAAATAATTAAAATCAACCAGGACATGTAGGGAATGAAAAGTTAAAAACAAACACAACTGATTGTAGAGTTAGTTTAATTATATCATTGTTAGTTTAACTCAGGAGGGTGGGTGTTATGGGTGAAATTGTGTCCCCTAAAAAGATGTGTTTGAAACCCACTCCCCAGTACCTGTGAATGTGACTTTACTTAGAAATCGTCTTTGCAGATGTAGCCAAGTTAAGATGAAGCCGTACTGTCTTAAGGTGGGCCTTAAATCCAGTGGTACTCGGGTCCTTATAGGAAGAGGGAAATTTGGGCATAGAGACACAGACACACAGGGAGAACACGTGCAGTATGGGTAGAAATGGGAGCTATGCATCTAAAAACCAAGCAGCATGAGGATCACCAGCCATCCCCAGAAGCTGGAGGAGACAAAGACAGATTCTACCCAGTCTCCAAGGGAGCGCAGCTCTGCTGACACCTTGATTTCAGACTTTTGGCCTCCAGAACTGTGAAACCATACATTTCTGTTGTTTAAAGCCCCAGCTTGTGTTTCTCTGTTAAGGCAGCAACAGGAAACTAATACAGTAGGAAGAAGAGTTAACCTGAACAACTTTGGAAACAACGTCTTCACCTACAACAAAAGGCAAAAGACGCAAAGAACTGCATACAAATACTGTTTTCTAATTAGCAAATTTCTACAGGGTTATGGATTTGCAAATCTAAAACTACCTTGTGCAAATTCAATGTGCAAACATATAATCTGTTGTACAGGGTAAGTGCTAGATATTTAACTGCTGAGAAAGACTAGTAAATAAGAGAAAGAGGTAGAATAAACCCTGAGAACATGGACTCCATCTCTATAAAAAATACAAAAATCAGGGTGTTGTGGTGCTTTCTTGTAGTCCCAGCTACTCAGGAAGGTGAGACAGGAGGATTGCTTGTGCCCCATAGTTCAAGGCTGTGGTGAGCTGTGATTGTGACGCTGCTCTTCAGCCTGGGTGACAGAGCAAGACCCTATGTGTAAAAAAAACAATCACATTATGGATGGTTAGATAGACAGAAAGATAGACAGACAGACAGGCAGGCAGGCAGACAGGTTGGAAGAAAGAAAGATAGATAGATAGATAGATAGATAGATAGATAGATAGATAGATAGATAGAAATAGGTAGAACAGGAAAATTCTCTCTTATAGTAGAATACCAATTAATAAATGCAGAAGAAATGGTGAAAATTATAAAATAAATGATGAAAATAGGAAACCACTCTTTTGAAGATATTACATTAAAAATTGTTTCTGGCATAAATCACCTAAATTAATAAGCAAATTATGATACTGATGAGAAGCAGGATATTTATGTATCCTTAAAATATCTCCCTAAAAGACGACTATTAATTAGAAATGTGAAAATTAGAGTTACAAGAGAGGAACTAGGAAGCTGGTACTCTAATGTGATGATCAAAGTAAACAATAGCAGGAATGCAGCAAAGCAATATCACGTGCCGGCTGCCACGGCAAAGATGCGACAATTAAACGCGATGTGTGACCCTGATTGGATGCTTACCTGGAAAAAGGACATTGGTGGAACAATTGATGATATTTGAATAAGGTCTGCAGGTAGGTAGTACTGTATCAATGTCAATTTATTGATTTTAATAATTGTACTGTGACTATGTAACAGTAACATTAAGGGAAGCTGAATAAAAGGGTATACAGAAATTCTGTGCATTGTTTTTTCAACATTTTTTTGCAGGGCATGACTTTTTCTTAAGGTAAACAATGCTTCAAAGCTTTATACACATATACACACATACCAACACATACATATATGTATATGTGCATATATGTAGATATATATGTATAAAACTTATATATATGTACATACATATTAAATATAAACATATGAACACATGCATGTGTTAGTGTTCCCATGCCGTATACCACAAAATCAGAGCACTTGAACTGGAAATGTTCCCTCTCATGACAAACAACACTCTCTGGATGACAAGATTAGTCCAAGAAGCTGCCTGGACAGCTATTAGGAGATGGGATGAACAATCTTTTGCAGAAGTCCAGCAACTTTTTCTGTGGGCGTGTGCAAGGTGCTAACCATGGTCCTGAACCTCAGTTTGCTTTGGCTGATGCATTTTGTCTGCCCAGTTGATTTCTTAAAGCGTACCCACTTGAATTAGCTTGAATAAGCTATCCACTAGCATTAGCTTTCTGGGGTTAGTATAACAAAGTACTACAGGTTGGGTGGTACAACAAACGTTTATTTATCATAGTCCTGGGTCTACCTATTCTCCCGTATGTCCTGGAGAAACCTTAGATCAAGGTGTTGGCAAAGCTGGTTTCTTCTGAGGCCTCTCTCCTTGGCTTGCAGACAGCTGCCTTCTCCCAGCGCCTTTCCTTGGTGTGTTTGTGTCTAATCTCCTCTCGTAATGACACAATTCATATGGAGTTAGGGTTTACCTTAATGACCTAATTTTAACTTAATTACATTCTTAATCACATTCTGAGATACTGCAAGTTAGGACTTCAAAATAAGAATTTTGAGGAGCCACACTTGATCCATAGCATTCTTCCCTAGGCTCCCTCCAAAATCCACATTCTTCTCACATGCAGAATATATTCATTCCATCCCAAAGTCTTAACCCACTTCAGCACCAACTCTAAGTCCAAAATAGCATCCAAATGTCCTCTAAATCAGGTGTGGGTGGACTCAAGGTAAGATTCCTCCTGGGGCAAATTCCTCTCCTGCTATGATCTGTGAAATAAGACAAGTTGTGTGCTTCCAAACTACAGTGGTGGACAAACATGGGATAGACATTCCTGTTCCAAAAGGGAGAAATAGGAAAGAAGGGAAATCACACTTGGTGCCCACTGTAGGCACTACCATCGCCATCAGGCACATCAGTGTGCCAAGGCAGCCTGCCTCCTCACCAGGCAGCAAACCATCCTCCTGGAAAAATTTACATCGACTAATTAGAATGTTACTAAAGTTGATTGTTTTGATATCCCTAAATTGGTTAGAGTCAGATTATTACCAATATAATTTATCTGCATACATGAAGTAATTTAGATAATTCAGAGTAAACAGAAACAAATTCTTCATAGAAGTTCAGTACTTTAGGCATGTAAATATACTTTTGCTGCTAAAAATCATAATGGATATAAATCAAAATACGCTCAACTTTACACACATATATAATATAATACATATTTGGATCTCATATTCTTTGAATCATGAGATACTTTAATCACTGAGCCAGTAATGAACCATATGGACCATATCATCTATCTATCTATCTGTCATCTAAAATCTAATTTTTGTGAATTATTTTTTTTAGGAATGACAAATATGTAAAGATGTATGCAAAAAGTTGTTTTTATTGTCTTGGTGGAAATAAATGTTCAATCAATAAATATTTAAAATTATTATACATCTACACAATGCAATATTACATAGGTATCAACATGATAATAGAGATAAAAATATAGTTCTACTCACAGATTATACAGTCATGCCTTGGTCTCCAGGGGATTGGTTCCAGGACCTCCCATTGGTACCAAAATCCACGGACGCTCAAGTACCTGATATACAATGATGTAATATTCACATATAACCTATGCACCCCCTTCCACATCCTTTGAATCATTTCTAGTTTGCTTATAATAGCTAATTAAATTCAAATGCTATAAATAGTTGCTACACTGTATTGTTTATGGAACAATGACAAGGCAAAAAAGCCTGTACATGTTCACTACAGATGCAACATTTTTTAATAATTTTTATCCAAGGTTAGTTGAATTCACAGATGTGAACTCCAAGGATACAGAAGTCCAACTATATACTTATGTACACACACACACACACACACACACACACACACACACACACTTTAGATGTATCTATAACTACCAGCAAAACATGTCCAAGTATGTGCGCCAATGTATTACTAGTGGTTACATTTTGAGCACTGGGTCTTCACGTGATGCCATTTGACCTTGATTACAGCTCTAGAGTTCATCTCTAGGTCTTCTGGATTACACGAGTGTAGCGAAATAAGTATTTATATTACGAACTGTGGGCCTGGCAGAAACATCCTCACGGGAGATAGAGCCAGAGCCTATATGTATATTAGAACCTTGAAAACTTCTGGGGTTTTTTGTTTGTTTTTGCTTTTCTTCTCCCCAATGATTTGTTTTCACCATGAATGATGAGGGATATAAACGGTGAAATGATGGCTCTGGTTGGTACTGTCCCAGAGAAGAAAATCACTTTCCTTTCTTTCTGCTCAGAATAGCTTGCACTCTTCATTAAAGAGAAAGCCCTGGAGTGGGAGGCACCAGCAGACGCTGCACTAAGAGGGAAGGCCTGTGGTTGTATCGGCCCCTTGAGAACAGCAGTAGCTGTCTTGTGGTGTCAGGGGAGGAGGGTCGTGAACAGGGGCAGTCCTGCTGAGAAGGTGGGCAAGCCTGGCGTGGGCCAGAAGAAGACAGAGCTGGGACAAGAACTCCTAAAGGAAAGCCTGACTCTGATGGAGCTCACAACCGAACTTGCAGTTACTCAGTTGAATTATTGTATTTTATCATTGACATAACAGGTTTGTCAGGGTAAACTCAGTCATCTTCGTGGAGTCCAGAACACAGAGCCAAAAAGGGAGGAGATGGCAGTGTTTCTTGAGCTCTGTTCAGAAGGAAGCCTGAGTGCTGATATGAGGGGTCACATTTTCTTCATATTCATGGCTGGCCTGTACAGTGAATACTGGGAGTTCTGCTATTTTAACCCAATGGCACTCATTTTAGTTTGGAGAGGCTAACAAGAATTTCTGTGAATTCTGTTTGTAAGATAAAAACACAGGAACACTCATGAAGCCTGGGACTCCACAGACATAAGAGGATCGATGACGTCCACCCTAGCTGGTTGCCAGAACTTGCACTTTGCAAATGCAAGTGACTCCTTGGATATGCCCCTGGCTGTGACAAGGCTCACCGTGACAGGCAGAGGGATGTGGGACGGAGCTCATTCATTCAGAGATTAGCAATCACGTTGCAGAGCATGGCTGTTTAAATGACAGGGCACATAGGCTGAGAAAAAGTTTAAGAAGCAAGTGGCATTCACACATTAGTGTGATTAGTGGAAAGAATATCAAAGGATGGGGTCGGGCATGGATGCTCCTGCCTGTAATCCCAGTACTTCGGGAGGCAGGGGCAGGCATTGGAGACCAGCCTGGTCAACATGGCTAGACCCCATCTCTACTAATAATGCAAAAAATTAGCCAGATGTGGTGGTGGGTGCCTGTAGTCCCAGCTACTCCAGAGGCTGAGGCCTGAGAATTGCTTGAACCCAGGAGGCAGAGGTTGCAGTGAGCTGAGAATGGGCCTGGGCCACAGAGTGAGACTCTGTCCCAAGCAAACAAAAAAGGAATATCAGAGGATGAAACATGTATCAGAAAAGAGTCTCCCTATAGTTAACTTCTGAATCACGAGGCTCTGTCGATTGTGTCTGGAGTTGTTCTGCGAAATAGAATTGTCAAAGTCTTAACTTCTCAGAGAAGACTCTTTTTTTCCACTGAAGCCTACATTTTTAGAAAGCAAAAAGATAATTTGATTATATACATTTTGCAAAAAAAAAGAAAAGTAAAATGATATCTACAAGTTTCTATAAATCCAATTTGGCCAGGTGTGGCGGCTCACGCCTGTAATCCCAGCAGTTTGGGAGGCCGAGGCAGGTGGATCACTTGAGGTCAGGAGTTCAAGACCAGCCTGGCCAACATGGTGAAATTCCGTAAAATACAAAAAAATAGCTGGGCGCGGTGGCAAGCACCTGTAATTCCAGCTACTTGGGAGGTTGAGGCAGGAGAATCGCTTGAACTGGTAGGCAGAGGTTGCAGTGAGCCGAGATCATGCCATTGCACTCTAGCCTGGCCAACAAGAGCAAAACTTCGTCTTGAAAAAAAAATCAAATGTATGCTTAAGTATAATTGGCCACCAATAAGCTGTCAAAGCTGACTGCTGTAGTAAGTTTAGCATCAGCTTCATCAAGACTGAAAGGACTTTAAAAATCATCTGTTAAAATCTCAAGTGTTAATGTCATGTTACTTAGATTTTTTATTACTATAGAGAGACATGTAATGATAGCAACATATTAACTTAAAAATATATGGGATACGATTTTAACCAAAGGTAATATTTAATGTAAAATTAATTACCTGAAAGATGTACTTTTATAATGCATTTTCTCTTAAGAATATTTCTGTATTGCTTTGACTTATTACAATTTAGTGATTTATTAATCACAGCTCATTAAGTTTTTGTAGCTTAGTCAATAAAAGCAATCTTTAGATGCTACTTTTAGGCATGAATGTTTCCTCATAAAGCTTAAATTTTCACTGATTAGAATAACTTATTATTATTTTTTTTTTTGCCAGTAATCCAACACGTTTAATGAGCACCAATTGTGTCCCAAGCCACATAGCTGACTAAGACAGAGCCCCTGCCCTGGAGGGTCACGGTCTGCCAGAGGGAGATCCAAGTCATTTACATCACTGGAGCTTAATTGCTGAGTGGGCGATGCACGGGAGTGCGCAGGGGACGGCAGCACAGCAGCAGGGAAGAGGAAGCTGCTTCAGAACACCCGGCATGACTTGAGCGCTAACAAACGAAGGGAGAATGCCTGCAGCTGAGCTTAACAAGGGGCTTGCATCCCATCTTCCTGCATCCAAACCTCCCAGCTGGCCAGGACTGCTGGTAAACCCACAGGAAACATCATTCTCTGCCAAGATGCCATCCCACTCATCCATTAGAATCAAAGTTGCCACTTCCTCCAGGCAGCCTTCCTCACATTCCAGCTGGGACAGAAGTCACAGGGGGCAGAGATGGTGCGGTTAGGGGGACACACAGAGACCCCAAACAGGAACCAGATCCCAACAGGGCAGATGTGGCAGACCCAGTTCAGTCCCAGCCAGTGTGGAAGACACCAAGGGGGGTGTTTTGTGGGGGTGGAGGTGACAAAGATGTTGCAAGTACCTGCTGGGAGTTGATCTACAAAATGACCCCCTCGTGGGAGCAGGCCTAGGCGAGACGGCACTCCCAGGTGACGGGCAGGGACGCAGCTGACAGCCAGCGGGAGCAGGGAAAGGGCACGGGGTGGAGGACAAGGTCTGCTGGGGTCGGGGGAGCTATTTCTTCTTAGGGCAAAGTCCAAAAGAAGCACACCTTGCCCAGCTATGGGGCTGTCTGAAATCATCTGGGGATGCCACTCTCCTCTGACAGGGGACTAAGGGGCTCTTGAGCCGCGCAGGCCACTGCATCATGAGGCGCAGCATTGCTCCCACCTGGGTTGTGTTCAGAACCCAGGAGAAAGTGGTGGCTCTCCTGGGGTCTCTGGGGCCTCCACCACCTCCTGTGGGGTACCTGAGGATACCTCCTGGTCTCCCTCTGTCTTCGAAACCTCCTCCTCTGTTTTCTGGGGTTTCAGATCCCCTGGGTGAGCTGGGTCTGGTCTCTGGGCAGGAGAATTAGCTGTTTTTTTCCCACAAGTACAAGTCGCCCAGTGAGGAGTTCTTCTCCGTGGCCTGGACCGCCCTGATGGTGGTCACACAGGCCTGGTCTGGCTGCTGCAGGTGCGTGCCGCCTTCTGCTTTGGGGTCATCCGGGCCCACAAGAAAGCCTTCGCCACCCTTTGCTTCAGCCCCGCCCATGAGATCCAGCTCTTCACGGCCTCTTATGACAAGTGGATCATCCTCTGGGACATTGGGATGCCCAACCAGGACTGTGAGTTCCAGGCCAGCCAGCTGCTCACGCCGGACACCACCTCCACCCCCTGCGCCTCTGTCCCGTCGCCTCCTGCCTGGATGCCCTCCTGCTGGCCGGCTGTGAGGGCAGCTGCTGCAGCTGGGACGTGCAGCTGGACCAGCCCCAGAAGAGGAGAGCGTGTGAAGTAGAATTCGTGTTCCCCGAGGGCTCCGAGCCTTCTGGACGGAGAGTGGACGGGCTGGCATTTCTGAATGAGGACGTCGTGGCCTCCAAGGGCAGCGGCCAGGGCACCATCTGCCTGTGGAGCTGGAGGCAGACGTGGGGTTGCTGGGGCAGCCAGTCCGCGGTGGCAGTGGTGGTCCTGGCATGGCTGCAGTGGTCGCCCACCGAGCTGGCCTACTTCTCACTCAGCACCTGTCCTGATAAGGGGGTCGTGCTCTGCGGGGATGAAGAGGGCAACGTGTGGCTCTACGATGTCAGCAACATCCTGAAGCAGCCGCCCCCGCTGCCGGCGGTCCCGCAGGCCCCCACACTGATCCTGAAGTGGCCCCAGCCCTGGGCCCTTGGGCAGGCGGTGGCCGAGACCATGGTGAACACGGTGGTGGCCAATGCCTCCTTCACCTACCTCACTGCCCTGACAGACTCCAACATCGTAGCCATCTGGGGGAGGCCGTAGCCTCACCTGTAGCAAAGGACCAGGAACACAGCTAACTTATTCAGCTCTGGGGTGATAGGGGTGGGGGTGGGGGTATCCCTATCAATCTGAGTATTTTTATTAAACTCCGTGGTCGAGAAGCCTGCGGAAAGGTGTTCCTGCTTTGATTGACAGGCTGGCCTGGCAGCTAAAAAAGGAAAAAAAAAAAGGGGGGGGCTATAATGTAAAACTTTAGCAAAAGACAATTCATAAATTATTCATTGATTGCTCAAATCTTTGAATTTCAGAATTCCTCAAAATGAATACAACTATCTATTCCCTCAAAAGATATACCTCTTATTTGCAGTGGTCTCATTATGTTTTTATTGTGAGCTTCATTGAAGACAATGTAATTAAAAATAATTACTAACTGTTCTATTCAAATGGAAAATCTTGCACTGAGAAATAACATGTTTATAGCAACAACAAAAATGGAACTAAAATTATCTTTAGTTTTAAGAAGAGAGTGACATTCAGTAGACTTGTAGAGGTCAAAACTTAATTACCCTTACAATGGATACATTAATACAAATTCTCATTGGTTTCCTTTTGCAAATGTAACAAATACATGGGAAAATATTATCATATCAGGATTATTTTCCTGAAGACTTCATTGGAAGTAAGCGATGTGTTACAGAGCCTCTCAAATCCTTTGCGGATTTAAACTGACTGAACATGTAATAAACACTATGTCCGGTTTCGATATTTAGACTTTGGGGATTAAAAGACAAATAAGAGGTGGATTCAAGGCTGGGTGCAGTGGCTCATGCCTGTAATTCCAGAACTTTGCAAGGTTAAAGCTGCCAGATCACATGAGCCCAGGAGTTCAAGACCACCTTGGGCAACATAGTGAGATCCTTTCTCTACAATAAATACAAAAATTAGCCTGATATGGTGGTTTGCACCTGTAGTTCCAGCTACTCAGGAGGCTGGGACGGGAGTACTGCTTAAGCCTGGAGGTCCAGGCTGCAGTGAACCATGAAGGCACTACTGCACTCCGGTGACCATGGATGGCTTTACATTTCTGAAATACAGGTTCTACATAACTCTCCTGAAGAAGAACCATAAATTTTTCTGAAAGTGGCTGGACTCAGCTTCTCATGCGGTAATCCCAGCACTTTGGGAGGCAGAGGCAGGAGGATCGCTTGAGCCCAGAAGTTCAAGACCAGCTTGGGTGATAATGGCAAAATCCTGTCTCTACAAAACAAAAAGCAAAGAAACACAACAACAACAAATTAGCTATACAGGGTGTTATGTACTTGTAGTTTAAGATGCTGGGGAAGCTGAGGTGAGAGGACTGCTTGAGCCCAGGAGGTTGAAGCTGCAGTGAGCCATGATCATGCCACTGCACTCCAGTTTGGGCAAAAGAGCGAGACCCTGTCATACAAAAAAAATAATAAGAACTGAAAGAAAGCGTATGCCAATTTATTGAGTTGGATAATGTAGTAGATTCCGTGATGTCTCCCCACGTTTATTTTCATCTAGAACCCCAGAATGTTATTGTATCCGAAAATGGGGCCTATGTAGATATAATTAATTAAGGCTCTCAGGGAAAACAATCTTAGATTCAGGATGGTCTTACATCTAATGATGGGTGTCCTCACAAGGAGAGGAGAAGACACAGAGACAGACATGCCAGGGGAACCCCATGTGAGAGACAGCTGGAGGAGACTGGGTTTTGTGGTCACAGCCAGGAGCGCAGGTGACACTGGAGCCTGGAAGAGGCAGGGAAGGGTCCCTCCATAGAGGCTTAGGAGAGGTCATGGCCACTCTGACACCTTGATTTTAAACTCTGTCTTCTAGAACTCTAAGGAAATAAATCACAGTGGTTTTAAGCCATCAAATGTATGGCAATTTGTTTTGACAGCCCATGTAAACCAATAGATAAAAACAACTCAACAAAATGGAAAACTTGAGGCTCAGGAGGCCTAGGAAAGTTTCTGTGCCTGGAAACCCGGCCTCCAGGAATGGAGATGCCCAGAGATTCACGGTGGAATCTCCGGAGTGGTCTGAAAAACAGGTTTCAATCTCAGCAGCAGAACAGGAGCGGGGTGAGAATGAAAAGAAAGAAAGAAACATCCTGATTGCACTAGAAAATAGGAGGGTCGTTGGAGAAAAAGAATAACCCATCAGAAAACAGCCGGAGAGAGATGATGGGGAAACTCCGATCTTTAAGGCCAAAATAAGATGACAGCACGCGGGAAACGAGGCATGCCTGGGCCGGTTTCTCTCTGTGAACGTGACACAGAAGAGGATGCATTTTCATTGCTACACAGTGATGAAGCCCCAGAACCTCTGACAGAAGAAAGAGGAAAAAACCCAGGGACTAGGTAGTGTGACTGTCAGAGGGATCTGAGATCCGGGAAAGTATTGATTGGTGAAACTATTGATTTGTACCTTCTTATGACTGAAAAGGGAAGGTCCTTGAGAAAAATCTTCAGGGGCTTTCACAGTGTGATAGCAAGACAAAGTGGAATCACGAGTGTGGACATGTGAAGTGTTACTGTGGTCGGGAGACCTGGGAAGAGCTAGGATTTTCCCCGCCTGCCCCGCTTTTCCGGCTGCTCATTCTTCAGGTGGCAGTCGGCCTCTCTGACAGGTTTAGCACTGACAGGGCTTTTGAAATCAGGAAGTAATGTAACCCTATCAACCCACTCTGAAAAACTACTCTGTGGAACTAGGTGTTTCTTTCATTCTGCCTGTTTTGAGGCTGGGCTAATGCTGGGCGAAGCAGAGACTCCCTGCTCTCTGAGACACTGCAGACGGGCACGGCTGCTGAGGGACTGGAGGGAGAACAGCCCCGTGCCATGAAAGAGGCCAACCTGCCGCTGCTGCAAGAACCCGCCTTTCCCCACCCCAGCTGGAGCCACTCAACTCATAAGACTAAGGTAATTTCGCTTGAAAATTTAACTCTCAAAGTCCCTGAACTTTCTTCCGGTGCTTCTCACCAGGACTTTTGCAATTCGAATTTATATTCAGAGCGAAGCCATTTCATGCTGGAACTTTGTTATTGGAGTCAGTGAATGCACTTTTTATTCACGAGTGCCTAAGTTCTTATATAATTTTTCAAGAACATCTGACAAGCCTTGTTGGGCAATGTTCCTGAACAGAATTTGAAACAGGAAAGAGAATAGAAGGTAAAGTGGCATTTTTCTGCCTTTGGCACAGCATGGCTTTGCAGTTAAAATGCCATCCTAATCCAGTTCAGTCTTCTGAGGACAAAAACGAAACGCCCCAGGAGCAGGTGCTGGTATTGTGGTTGCCACCCCAGAAGGTCAGAAGCACAAACAGGCAGCAACTGAGGGCATGTGTGTTTCTCGTTTTTCTGCTTTCGTGTGGCTCCATCTGGAAGGAAACACGTGGACCAACACGTCTCCTCAATGCAGCTCACTTCGGCCTAGCAAAGCAGAAGGGATTGAAATGGCTGAGTGTGGAAAAGGAGCTTGGTCACCACGTCTCCGCCACACCCTTGGTCTCCTCCCTGGCTCCTCTCTCTGCCTGCACATCCTCCTGTCACATCCACTACCCACAGAGAAGAGACGCCTGTGGTGTTACATGACACACATGAAGAAGGAGAGTATGTGTTAAGGTCAGGGTGTTAATTAGCATGTTAATTGTGCTGAGCTGAGACCCGACCACGAGCTCTCGATGTGGATCCTGGGGGCATCCGGATGCTCGGGCTGTGCGACCTGGCTGCAACCGATGAGAAAATAGTAGAGAAAAAGGCGACGGGGAGAGACAGTTCATTCAGTGAGTTTACTGTGGGACGTATTGGGGCATATTTTTTATGTAGTAATAATAATCCAGAGAGAAAAAGGAAGGCTGGGCACAGTGGCTCACACCTGTAATCCCAACACTTTGGGAAGGCAAGGCCAGCGGATCACTTGAGGTCAGGAGTTCAAGACCAGCCTGGCAAACATGGTGAAACCCTGTGTCTAATAAAAATACAAAAATTAGCCAGGTGTGGTGGCAAGCGCCTGTAATCCCAGCTATTCAGGAGGCTGGGGCAGGAGAGTTGCCCGAACCTGGGATGTGGAGGTTGCAGTCAGCTGAGATTGTGCCACTGCACTCCAACCTGGGCAGCAGAACAAGACTCAGTCTCGAAAAAAAAAAAAAGGAAGAAAAGGGAAAAAGAATCATGAAATCATGAAGGAGACGGGATATACTTGTGCAGTAACTTCCCTGAGTTGGTGAGTGGGACAATGGAGAGGCTGGTTTCAGATGGGGCAGGAATGCATCTCTTCTGCGCACACGTGAAAAAGCAGAGAATCTGGGAGCAGATGCAGGCAGGCTGATAAAGCTGGCATTGGGAACTTGAGGAAGTTCTCCTCTAGGAAGCCTGAAACACTTTCTTCTTGTAGCAGTGATGGAGGATTCCCGTAGTCCTGAGGTGTTCCATCTGAAGTAGTCAAGGATCAACTGATTAGCAGAGGCTTCCAGGTAAAAACTATGGAAAGTAGTTTAGGTAGAGAAAGAGTGTGTAGAGCCAGGAAGTGGCACTTAAAGAATAATCTCCCAAAGTCCATTATATGCAGTGGTGCTTACATGCAATACTAACAAATGTCACAGCAAAAGAAAAAATAATACATATGAGAAACAGTTAAGCAACTTTAAGAGGCTACCGGCTCTTTGGCCATTAATAGGTTTGGTGGCCGTCAAAGAGGAGATGCTGTGTGTCTCAAAATCAGTAGGCTCTGGAAGCCCTTATTCACCACCTGGAGAATGCTCTATTGAGCACATTTGATGAGACGAAGGATAAGATTGCTTGAGAGATATTGATTCGGGTGACAATGGAGACGTAAATTCAGATTATGAAGGGCCTTTTGGCGATGAGCCTACAGGGTTAGCAGTGGAGGAGGCAGGTGTATTCAGATGCACCCCTGCATCTGCACAGGAACCCACAGAGGCTCCGCGGACTGGCTGGCTTCCTGTGTTGTGAATAGGCCCAGCTGCTCTCCAAGGATTTAGTTTCCCTGACAGTGAGGCGGGAGCTAGTCTTTGGGTTAGCATTCTGAGCACTCAGGCGTCGTCAGTGACAGCATGTCACCTCCCTGAAAGCATGTAGTTCATGCTTCTGAGATCTACACCCACAAAGGTGAGTCCTTTGAATGAAGAACCAAGTACCCTCAAGTTCTTCCTAAAAGGAAATATGGTGCTATCGATTTCCAGCGATGACACTACCCCTTACCTGGTCCTCAGGTGTTGTTGAAAACTATGTACTTGTGATCAAGATGTAAATAAAGTACTACTTTAAATGCCTGTGTGATTAGGCAGTCTGCTAGGAAATGCATGTCAAATTCCTGGGTTTCACAAGCATTAATTGTGCCAGTGAAATGGCAAAATAATCTATATTCTTGCCTCAGAGTCACACAGCAAATCCTGTCTATGAGGCTGTGGAATCACATGGAGTTGGCTACACGTCTCCACCACAAGAACCAAGTACACAATCTTTCACCCTCAATGTATTCACCTATTAAGCTGTATTAAACTTCCTGGATTTCCACAGCAGAATACAATTCCGAATGCACTATATAACATTGAGGGATTATTTTACAGAGTGAACGCATAAAATCCCTCAGTTTTAGATAATGTGAAGGAAGTTTCAAAATCTTTTAGCCTGGGGAAGGCGAGAAGAGAAGACCGACGCAGAACCACTTGGTGGCATGGATTGTCTGCAGTCAGGGGTCAC
>NW_016107639.1:20882-25689 GCF_001604975.1 Cebus imitator | reverse complement strand
GGATTGTCTGCAGTCAGGGGTCACGTGCATGGATTGTCTGCAGTCAGGGGTCACGTAGAGCACTTCTTTCCAATTCTGTTTCTCTTTCTTTCTTCTGTTTTGTCTTGTCTTGTCTTGTTTTGAGATGGAGTCTTGCTCTGTTGCCCAGGCTGGAATGCAGTGGCGCAATCTCAACTCACTGTGACCTCTGCCTCCCAGGTTCAAGCAATTCTCCTGCCTCAGCCTCCCAAGTAGCTGTGATTACAGGCATGCACCACCACGCCCAGTTAATTTTTTTTTCCATAGGTTTTTGGAAGAGGTGGTATTTGGTTACCTAAGTTTAGTGGTGATTTGTGAAATGTTGTTGCACCCATCACCCAAGCAGCATATTCTGAACCCAGTTTGTAGCCTTTTATCCCTCACCTCCTTCCCACCTTTCCCCGAGTTCCCAAAGTTCATTTTATCATTATTATTATTTTGAGACAAAGTTTCACTCTTCTTGCCCAGGCTGGAGTGCAATGGTGTGACCTCTGCTCTCTGTCAACCTCTGCCTCCCAGGTTCAAGCAATTCTCCTGCCTCAGGCTCCCAAGCAGTCACTGTTCCCCAGCACTTGGTTCTTGGAGCCTCTGCTTGGTTTCCTATGCCTGAGCTCCAGAGTGGACATCTAGGTGCTTAGAGAACGTCTCCACTGCCTGCATTGCACTGGAACCCGCCACGAACAAAACCAGTCCTTATCGCATAGAAAAACAGGAGTCTGTTTTCTTTCCTTGAATCTCAGGAAGAGAGTGAGAAGTTAACCAACAGAATGTGGTGGACATCCCAGCCATTTCCAGGTGCAGATATTAAGATACAGCAGCTTTCAGGTTTTGCCTCCTGGAGCATCCTCTGGGTGACAAGAGCCGCTATGGAGGATACCCTGCCCTGAGACCATCATGCTGGGGAGCTCCGTGTACTGCCTGCTTTACTGTCTCCGCTTAGTCCAGCCTTCCTGCTGCCTGGACCACAGTGCCTGAGACGGCAGTGAATCAGTATTCCACCTTGCAGATGCTCCTTCCATCTATCCTGGAATGCCACGTCATGGCATCAAAGGCATGTGGAACAGAAAAATCACTCTGACGAACTGTCCAAATTCCTGTGAGACATAATAAAGTGAGAGTTAACATAAGCTGGTAAATTTTGAGAAAGTTTTCTTTATATGAATAAGTACCTGGAACACTTACCTATCATTATGTGTTCCAAAGTTCCTGTGCTTTTCGGAGGATTAAGCATAATATTGGTGTTAGTAGGAGGGAAACAAGCTTGTGTATCAACTCGCTACGCACCGTGCACAATACTGATCACTATTTTAGTAACAGAAGTGTTAAATAATTTAAACGAAGAATCAGCATCCATTACCTTTTCATTGTTTCATTATCTAGATGTTGTCCATGTGGTTTTTATTGTTTAGGTGAGCGATTTGAATCATTAAAAATAAACTGATTATTCTAAATACAAATTAGAGTGTTTATCACAGAATGAGATTTTATCACTTTCTGCAACGGAAGGAGAAAGTTTTGGATGCTATATTCATGCATTTTCAAAAGTAAGAAAAGAGGATTATTCGTTCCTAAAAACTCATTTTCTAAATCTCATTTTTAAATTTTTTTAGAGACAGCACCTGACTCTGTTGCCCACAATGGAGAAAAGTGGTGTGATCACAGCTCCCGGCAGCCCCTAATTCCTGGGCCCAAGTGATCCTCCCACCTCAGCCTCCCAAAATGCTGGAATTACAAGTGTGTGCCACTGCATCCGGGTATCCAACATTTTAGTTATAGAACTATACATTCAAAATGAACATGGTGGACAGAAAAATAAAGCTCCCAAAGGTGTTCACATCATAATGCCTGAAACCTGTGGATGCGTTACTTTACCCAGCAAAGGAGAATTAAGGCTGCAGATGCAATCAAGCTCGCTGATCAGCTGACTATAAAATAGGGAGAGTATCTTGAATTATCCAGGTGGCACCAAGGAAATCACCACAGGTCCTAAAAAGTGGAAAAGCAAGTCAGAAAGGAGGTTGGAGTGATGCAATGTGAGAAAGACTCAACCAGCTGTAACTGGCTTTGAAGATGGGAAGGGACCAGGACCTATATATGCCAAAAAATTAGAGGAACTGATTCTCTTCTAGGGTGTGCAGAATTGAACACAGACCTGCTGCTGGATTGATTTTAGGCCAGTGAGTCCCATGTCAGATTTTTAACTTCTAGCACTGTAGAATCATTAAGTTGCATTGTTTTAAGTCACTCAATTTGTGGTATTTTGTTCCAGCAGCAATCTAAAATCCATGTAATGATTTGGCACCCTACCAGTGTTTTATTTTCCTTTACACGCAAAGGCATATTCTTTATTTGATAACCATAAAACCTGCCTGCTTTTTAATCTTTCTCCTTGATTTATTTGTGAAGTAAAATAGAATTGTATTTTGAGAAATGCTGATGGAATTCTCCTCTAATTAAATTATTTTGAGGGAATTATTTAGTCTTAAGAATATTTCAACTCTTAATTATCATATTGTCTCACTATTCTTCAGCAGAAATGCTTCTAAGCTCCTGGGACTGAAAGTTAAATGTATAAAGGAGATCAGCTGCCATCTGTCATTACTAATAAACACTTCCTATAAGCCCAAGCCCCCAGAAAAATAATGGCTTAAGAAATCTGCAGCTTATATTGGGAAGACAAAAATCATCACAAATGAGACTGTTAGAAAAAAAGTTTTGTTAAAACACACGACACTAAAAATGTAATGTGAGGGAAAGACTTATGACTTCAGAAATCCTCATTAAAAATATTGTACTTGAGGGACCTTAATAATGGCTAAGAATGCAGTCAAGAAACAAGTAAATAATTGGTGTCATTGGCTAAGAACCTTTGAAAACTTTGCCTAGCTAAGAACTGAAATTATTACAAAATATAATCCTCCAAACTCTACCAATTGACATTTTGCTGTAGAGCTTTCCTTAAACTATTTTTTTTCTTTTATTTATTCCAGGACAAAGAGATAGACCTTAAACTTTTACATACTAATTTTTCAGTGCAAGTCTATTTTAAAATGAGATGAAATGTACATACATTTTTGATGTATATGGAAGGGAAGTCAAACTCTAACTTCTAGTACAACTCACTTCTGGAATACACTATTCGGGTAACTTTTAAGTCTAGTATCCTGAAGTCAGCTACTGTAGCCAAGTACCATGTTACTCTGTAACTTAGTGATGTAACACAGCCATTACTTTCTTTTAGTTTTAAATAACTTCTGTCGCTCACACATTCTATCGGTCAGGCATTTGATCAGAGTACAGGGAAGATAATCTGATGCTGTTCCACAAATCCTGGGGCTTCAGCTCAAAGATAGGGATTCTGGAGTCTGGAATCACCTAAAGACTTGCCCTCTACATGGGATGGAGCCTTCCCCCCTCAGTTTCTCTCCATTGGGCGTCTCCAGAGGGTGATTCCTGTTTTAACCCACTTACCCCTTTCTTGAGATGAACAGAACCATGGTTGGTGGAACAAACTTGAAGTTTTACTTGAGCCATTTTAAAGTTATATAGACTTCTTCTAAAATTTACCGTCTTACCATTTTTAGAAAACTAGGATCATGCCATTGGCATTCATCTGTGCTATGACAAATTACTGCTCTTTACATTAACAGTGTTCAATTCAGATTATCACTGAATCGCTTGCACCTAATGCACATTAAATTGATATCTTCTCTCAATTTGTAGAAAAAGGACACTGGCCTTGAAGTTGTAAACTCTGAGTTCAAATCTTGATTCTACAGTTAGTCATGTATCAAAGCCTATCGAATGCCAGGTTTCTCATACTGGAAACGGGGCTAGTGATGTCTGTCTGTCCTATGTGATGAGGCTGTTGTAAACATAAAACACACGAAAAACTTTTGAAACAGCAAAGGTCTATAAAGTTCTATTAAGCCAAAGCTTTCTAACATCTAATCGTCACCATATTAAAATCTTGTTTATTCTTTTCTTTTGAGTACAATTTCACATGCTTTTAGGGAGCTATCAGGGAACATGCAGCATGAAATCACATAGGATAAAAAGAAGACAAAATCATAGTGCTGTTTTAGAGAAAAAGTAGAATTAAGAGGCCTTGAAAACATGAATATACACAAATGTCATGTTTCTAAGTACTGAGAACAAGCTTGACTAATTGGCATAAATATTAACCAAGACTTTAAAAAATAATAATATAGAGCTTTTTATTTTTTTTCCTGCTTTGCTTCTCTGCAGTGGATTACATGTGTAAATGGAGGCGGCACCAAAGCCTGCATGTCAGGTCTGAATATTACAATTGGTTTCTTTTGGCTGCTAAATCTGCTGTCTTGTTTGGAACCATAAAAGCACTGAATGCCCATCTGTGTTTTTGTAGCAATAAATACACACTTTTATTAGTATAGCTAACTCCCTAGTTATAAAAGCCTAAACTGTGGGACTGACCACTGTACAGTCTCTCTAAAGAGAAAACAACTGAGTAGTAGTAAGAACAATAAAAACCTTAGAATCAACACCCTTCTACCGTGTTCAAATGAATGTAAAGCTTTTGGAAAAGGCTGCACAGAATTATTAAGTTATCATTGTTTTGTTGACAGTCAACCCAAAGTTAGAAAAGTTAAAAGTGATCCCATCACGAGGTCAAGAGATCGAGACCATCCTGGTCAACATGGTGAAACCCCGTCTTTACTAAAAACACAAAATATTAGCTGGGCATGGTGGTGTGTGCCTGTAATCCCAGCTACTCGGGAGGCTGAGGCAGGAGAATTGCCTGAACCCA
>NW_016107639.1:3305-20787 GCF_001604975.1 Cebus imitator | reverse complement strand
AAAAAAAAAAAAAAAAAAAAAAAAAAAGTGATCCCAAAACCCTCAGGCAAATTAACCATAGAGTCGTGAACAAATCCCAGTGGTGGGGAAGGTGGGGGCACTTGGCTCCTCCTACCTCCCTTCAATCATCACCAAGAAATCCCATCCTTCCTACAAAGCCTGCAAGAAAAACACAGTCAGGAATACTTCCAAGGATAAAAATATTCACAATGGAGTTCTTGGAAATCAAATGGCATTGTACCTTGCTTCAGGCTTTCTCAATAATGTGATTTCAATAAACATATTTGCTAAATTTAATTAACTATAATTTTTTTATTTTTAGTGATTTTTTTAAAAGTACACTTTTGGGCACCAGGATACTTGGAAATGGGTAAGTATGAAAAGCAAATGAAATCACCCACCATCACACAATTTCCTACTAGGAATAGATTGAATAGTATTCAATTTATTTCATTCTAGTCTTTTACAGATAGTAAGATGTATGTTTCTGAAAAATTGAGA
This sequence comes from Cebus imitator, assembly GCF_001604975.1. NCBI lineage: Eukaryota > Metazoa > Chordata > Mammalia > Primates > Cebidae > Cebus > Cebus imitator. The sequence goes on along the minus strand of NW_016107639.1, from coordinate 20,286 downwards.
TAATCCTATACATGCATCTCATATTGTCCCTTAATATTTAATTGTCTACATTCAATACAGGTTTGCAAATCATTTTAATGTCAAACATAATTCAATAGGAAAAATTAAATTTATGACAAATTAAGTGTTTCTTGGTGGTTAACTCTTTGGGAATTTCCTCATGTGATAAGCACTGTGGTGACTGTCTATATGTCTGGATCTGTATCTACCTGTACTGATCTGTATTCCTTTCTTTACTTTCTGTTTTGTGTTAGTGCTCTGTTTGGCATTACTGGAAAATTTTTACAAATCAAAGCAGACAATTAGATGTCATCTTGTCTCTCTTATAATATCATCTCTCTAAAAATAGTTGCTGCCCCTAAGCAAGATATTCAAGGTTGGTAATAAAATGTGCATTATCTTCTAGTTTCTTGAAATAAAAATCATTTACTTTTACTTTTAAAAATAAGTATATAAGATTTTCTTATTTCTACATATATTTAATTTTCTAGTTACCAGTGATTTCTATTAAAGGCTGATAAAATTGGGTTTTTACCTAATTTCCATTCTAACTGAAATTAGAAATTCCAGTTTTCTTCTCTGTGTATCAGAATTTCACTCCACAATGACTTGACACAATGCAGTGTTTTCTAATGTGTTAGTTTTCACATGATGCAATCTACTGGCCGAATAGAACAGCTTTCCTTTTTGTCAACGTCTTTTAAGATGGGCATCCTTTTTAAAATTTCACTTTAAGTTCTGGGATACCTGTGTGCAGAACGTACAGGTTTGTTACACAGGTGTACATGTGCCATGGTGGTTTGCTGCACCTAAGATGGAATTCTTTATATGGAATAAACTGACTGGTAGAAACACATTCTTTGATAAAGCTATAACTGTGACTTACATTTTTTAGGGTGGCATCACAAATATGACGTTTTTATTGCCAAGCAGCAAATAAACTATTTTTTTAATCACTGATGACATTTAATCACTGGTGATATAAAACATGTCTCTACAATTGAAACCAGAGAAACTGAAAACCGAGGGCAGAATTACATTGCTTCTGTTGAGACACGTATTTCAATCTCCGTCACTCCTGAAGACAATGGTACAGCCCTTTCTACTTGTCTCTTCCTTCTCCTCATCCCACCGTACTTGTTTTCATTAAACGCTTTACACTGGCAAGGTTTCTGCTATTTTCCTTCTCCTGTTTTCCCACAGCCACTTGCTTTTCTTCCCTGTGAAAGTGGGGTGTGTCTTCACCACAGGGCAGGCAGCTGGCTCCTCCATCTCACAGCCCCCGGTGCTGGCTGGTTTCCCATCAGCGTGGGTTTCGTGAGTGAGAAGTGCTGCTCTCGGCATGAGCCCCTGAGGGTCCTGGCTGCCAAATGCCTGGATACCTGAACCCCCTCTTGACTGGGGAATACTCACGTTCCCAGTGGCCTCATTTTGGAGCCCATGAAACACTGCATTCTGAGATGCAATGACCTCACATCCTCCCTCTGCAGGTCCCATGCTTCTGAATAAATATCCCAGGGATACTTTGTTTATCCCAGATATTCAATAATATCCACCAGGATATGTCTTGGTGTCTCTCACTGTATCAGATTTTCCTGGAATAGACTGAACTGAAAAAGAAAGACTCAGAGAAATAATTTTGTTAGTTTAGATAGTTTTGGCCATTTTAATCTAGTGTAAATGGATTATTCTGAGCAAAATTAAAATATTTGGATACTGTGTTTTTATTTAAAATGATGTATTTAATTCAATGATGGTCAACAGATGAAGATGTGTTTTTTTGCGAAAGAATACTATGTAGTTACAATTAATATTGTTTTCCTAATAATTTAAAAAATATATATCACAGTCATAAAATTACCCAAGGTATGTAGCTTTCTTCCATTTGGTAAATAGTTAACCATAAGCAATGCACATGGTGTAATATTTACGGTTAAGTTTTCAGTATATTACAAGAGTTAATGACACTAGGTGCAAGAGAATCAAGATATTTTTCTAGAAAACTAGAATTCTAATTATGATAAAAAGTTAATAAAAAGTCTAAAAGAACAGAGTCTAATTGGTTGTTTTAAACAATCCAACCAGGGGAAATGATATTTTGCTTTCAGAAGTTTTCTAACAATTCCCTTGTCAGTTAGCTTAATTTGACATTTATTCCATCCTTTATAAAAGCTAGTCCAAAAGAACAATGGAATTTTTGTGGTATAGAAAACAACCCTTTCAAGTGATTTCAGTATTTGAGTCAGAGGAACAACATTGTATTTGCACTTGATTACCCAAAATGTGATTTTTTTTCCACTCTAGAAATACAGTTTTAATTTTTAGAATGTTTTAAGGTTAACTTGAGAGATGTGACTAACAGTGTGTGATTGTGTGATCAATCTTTGGACCCTTTTTTGTACAGAGAAGTGATTTTCTCTCACTTTTTCATGAAACTTGAGCTTTTTTTAATTGAGTAGACAAAACCTTTTATTTACTTTAAAGTGTGATAATTTTACATATGTTAAGTTGCAAGATCTAATAGTAAAGGTAACAATTAGTATAAGAAACATAGGTTTTATTCCATTAAGACAGAAGTGACCTTTGTTAACATGAAAAAGATAGTTTTTGATTATGAGTAATATTGGATGATATTTTGGAAGTTAGTGAAGAGAAATGGCAGCTGCTTATGTAACTAACGCTATTATCTTTTTCGACAAAAAACAATAAAAAGAAGTCAGATACACGTCAGCTGCTCTGCCTGCTACAGGGCTCAGGAAACAGGGAGGTGCAGGCTGTTGGCAGCCAGATAGAAACACTGGCCAGCCCCTGCAGAGAAAGGCCTGTCCTTGGGGTTGACGGACATCTTTCTAACAAAGCTTGCATCGGACCATGACTGGGCACTGTCGGGCTTGCAAACTGATGCTTCTTTTCTGTTACTCACTCGAGCCCTCTTTCTACCCTCTTCTCTCTATTAGCATAAAGTCCCACTGTACAAAACAGGACATTTCCAAACCCACATTCCAACGACTAAAGATCAGGACTCCAGCCTTCTACTCAAGCCCGGAATGTCAGATGGACTTTTCCTTGCTCTATGACTCTTGCTTCTCCTGCAATCTTCTGTAGAACATTTAGATCAACTTCTGGCTTACAGAGTAATGTGAGTTGTGAAGCATAACTTTGGGAAAAGCTACTCTAGTAGAAGCCAAGAGATCTTGTTTCTAGGCCCCGTGACCACTGGTGGCTTGGCAATCACTGCACCTTTCTGAGTTTCTGTTTTGTTTCCAACAGCAATGTGAAGATTTGACATTAGAATTAGCTCATCTCTGGATTCTTTTAAGGTTTAAAGATGTAAGCTTCTCGCATCTTGAATTTTAGAAGATTTTGTCTCTAGAATATAAAGCACAGATTTCTGCTTTGTCATACCTTTCACACCTTCTTAGTAGCTTGGGATTATCATAAGAACGTCATGCATTTTGTGTTCTGTAACATGGTCATAGCACACAAAGGCATCACATTGTGTGCACAAGTTGGATGACATTTGGGCAACTCCTCCATCCTCAGTTTGTTTCACCTGTAGGTGATGATAATACACACGCCTTAGGGTTGTCGAGAGGATTCAAAGAAACTGTTGGTTAAGGCGTTGTGAGAGGGAGCAGTAATGTGTATGTTTAGTAAATATTGGCAGAGATGGGGCAGTTGCCACTGTGCTGACGGCCTTAGACGCCTTCATGTCCACATCTTTCTCTTCTCTTCTGCACAGTTGGACAGAGCCTGAAGAAGAAGGTTGCCAACTGATTTTCAACAAAGGTGCTGAGCACATACATTAAGGAAAAGACAGTCTTTTCAATTAATGATGCTGGGAACACTAAATGTCCTTATGGAGAAAGATGAAACTAGACCTCTGTCACTAACTATGTACACGATCAAAACAAAGTGAGTTAAAGACGTAAATTTAAAACCTGAAACTATGAAGCTACTAGAAGAAAACATTGGGGAAGTACTTCAGTACACTGGTCTGGGCAAAGGTCAAAGGGCAAAGACTTCTTGCGTAAGACCTCTAAAGCACAGGCAGTCAGCTGGGCGCCGTGGCTCACGCCTGGATCCCAGCGTTCTGAGGAGCGGAGTCATTCCCAGCTCTCTAGGAGGCCGAGGTGGGTGAATCACGAAATCAGGAGATGGAGACCAGCCTGGCCAATGTGGTGAAACCCCATCTCCACTAAAAATACAAAAATTATCTGGGTGTGGTGGCACATACCTGTAGTCCCAGCTGCTGAGGCAGAGAATTGCCTGAGCCTGGGAGGTGAAGGTTGCAGTGAGCCAAGACAGCGTCACTGTACTCCAGCCCGGGCAACAGAGCAAGACTCTGTTGCAAAAAAAGAAAAAAGAAAAAGAAAAAACCACAGGGAGTCAAACCAAAAAGGGATGAAGAGGATCACATCAACCTCAAAAGATTCCACACAACAAAGGAAACATCAACAACATAAAGAGACAACCTACAGAAGAGGAGAAAATGGTTGCAAGCTATTCAACTGACAGGGGATTATTAACCAGAATATATAAGGAACTCTAACAACTGAATAGCAGAAAAACAAATAATCTGATTAAAAAGTGGGCAAAATATCTGAAGAGGCGTTTCTCAAAAGAGGACATACAAATGGCCGATTGGTATCTTTAAAAAATGCTAAACATCACTAATCATCAGATAAATGTAAATCAAAACCACAGCGAGATACCATCTCATGCCAGTTAAAATGGCTTTTATTAAAAAGATAAATATTAATGGATGCTGATGAGAATGTGAAGAAAGGGGAATCCTCATACACGGTTGGTGGGAATGTAAATTAGCAGTCACTATAGCAAACAGTACGAAGCTTCCTCCAAAAACCAAAAAATAGAACTCCCATAGGATACAGTAATCTCATGGTTGGGAAATACACAACAGAAATCAGTGTATATAGGAGACACGTGCACTCTGTGTTCACCGAAGCACTATGCACAACAGCAAGTTAGGAATCGACTTGTGTTCATTAGAAGATGAATAAAGAAAACATCGTTTATATGCACAATGGATATTACTCATCTATGAAAAGAATGAAATCCTGCCATTTGCAACAACATGATGGAACTGGAGGACAGTAGTTAAGTCAGGTAAACTAGGCGTGGAAAGACAAATATCACATGTTCTCACCCACATATGGGAGCTAAAGAATGTGAACTCTGAAGGTTGAGGGTAGAACGATGGCTCCCACAGGCTGAAAACGCCACAGGGAGCAGGGAACAAGGAGTGAGTGGTTAATGGGTACAAAAATACAGTTTTTTGTGGTACCACAATGAGGCGACTGTAGTTAATAATAATTTATTGTATGTTTCAAAATAACTAGAGAAGTGGATTTGGAAAGTTCTTAAAAAGAAATGTGTTCGAGGTGAAGAATATCCCAGTTACCCTGATTTGATCATTGCACGCTCGTATTGAAATACCTAAGTACTCCATACCTATGTACAACTATTGTGTATTTTTAAAAATGCGTTAGAAATTAAAACTAGAGGCTTCTCAGTTAAATTTGAATTTCAGATAAATAAGGAGGAATTTTAGTGTAAGTATATCCAATGTGAGCACTAAATATTTTGAACATACTTACACTAAAATAATAATTTATTTATCTGAAATTTAAATTTAACTGAGAATCCTGTAATTTATCTGACACCTTACTAACTGGGTATCCTGGTAAATTTTAGCTGAATCCGATACCTGCCCAGAAGGATTTAACTTCACAGCGTTATCATGGCAAGGTGTCAAGGCATCGAATGCCTTTTCCATTTCTCCTCAGTGAGCAGTTGTGTTTCAGGGCTACCAGGACTGGTGTATGGGAAGCACCAGCAATGCCTCAAGCATCAGGATGAAATTGTGGGTCAATCCTATCAGGTGTGAAAGCAAACACTGCAGGGAAGGGACCCAGGCTAGAGCAGACATTGGGGCAAATTGGCTCACTGTTATCATTTCCAGCATCTACATATTCAAACTAAGGGTTTTGAATAACATCGTATAATTATGCTAATTAACTCTCAGCAGCAATGCCAGGCAGCTCTAGTGTAAGGGCTCGTCATTTTAGACTGGAACCAGCAGAGCTGCCTCTGACCCCTGCCAGGCGGTTCCCTGCCCAGCACCTGTCCCCCAGTGTCCCCAAGCAGGTGGCATGAGGAGTGAAGCCATTCCTGAGCATAAACCTTGCATAAGACTCAAGTGGGAGGCTGGTTAGAAACTCAGATTCCTGGGCACTACCCCTGAGAACCTGCTGCAGGTCACCTGGATTGGCACCTCAGAATGCATTCTGACGATGTAGCCACGATCATATGGCAAGGAGCAATGCAGATATGACAGTTCCAGGGTCTTTAGGATTCAAGAAGTAAACAGGCCCACATCCAGGATCCAGTTAACCAAAAGTGAAGGTTGGAACTGAAATGTTAAAATGCCCCTAAAATATGTGACAAAATTTAGTTTTTAATTTCTTATGTGCCTGTCAGGCATCCTATGCTCTGAACACTACAGGTAAAATTAATACAGTAGTAACAGGGAGACGAGATGAAAAGGAGATAGAAGGGTCACTTGCTTTTCACTTTTTTGTCCAAATCCAATTTTCCTCCAGTGGCAAAGTGAAGTTGCATCAGGTCTAAACTGACTGCATCTGTGGAGTCCGACTGCGGCATGAAGACGGGCGAGGACTATCAACTGAAGCCAGTTAGGTCCCAGCCGAAAAAGAGAAGGGAGAGAAATCAATCAAGCACCACCATGCTTTCATTTCTCAAAAAACAGAACGAGCGCCAGCAAACCCTGCTAGAAAAACGAATCTATCGCCAATGAGGGCTGGCTGGCTCTGGCAACTCTCTATCCAAGCATCGTTCCACCTACCTTCTAACTCTCAGATCTTTGTCTTTTTCTCTCTGAGCTGAGAAAACTGATTGACAGCCAGTGATCCCAACTCCATTCTCAATTCATTTTAAGCATTTTCTGAAACACTGTTGCCCAAAAGGTCCTTCTTCACAGGTGACTTTATGGCATGCTCCCCGGCTCAAACTCTTCTGGGGTCCCACAGGTTCGAGGCAGACCCAGGGCTCAGCCTGCTTATAAGCTGAGTGTGCTGTGTAATCATGTACACCTGTGATGTGCAAGATTGGCAGGCATTTAATGAAACTGGTCTGCTCATGCATCCCTGGTGAATAATCCAAATCACAACTCTTTTTGCAAACAGTACAATACGCATTTCTTTTAAATAAATAACAGGAATACATGTTGCTCCTTCATATGCTGTACTCAACAGCAAAATATTAGGAAAGAAATCCTATGTCTAGCACCTCAATTCAGTAGATAATCAGGTTGCTTTTAGAATTATGATTATATGAAAAATTCTAAATTTTCTTGTTGAGTGACAAAGGCCATGCAAAGAAGAGCAGGTCTATTTTGGCAGCTTTGGGGTTAATCTATGGTAAACACATGCACACATACACGGAGTATTGTGTATGCAAGAAATGGCTTTGCCATGCTCCCCAAGAAACTTGCAAGTCAGCAGTTGCTTCTTTGGGGAACCTGAAATTGGGTGTACAAGAGAAGTTTGTTTTTAATTTTATATTTTCACTGCTTGCAAGTTTGTGTATAATTTTATAAATATTATTTTAGTTAATATCCTATTTATAGAAGACGTTAATTGTAACAATATTATAATATGATAATGTCACATTCTAATTATAATATAATATGATATAGTAACATAAAATAATGTACTGTGAGAATAGAAGACAAATGTATATATAAGTGCAACTAAGTTAGATTTTGTATGTTAATGCACTCATAATCATTTATTAACTATTTGAGTCTATTTTTTAAAACATTTAACATTTTATTTTAGAAAGCAATACTATTCATGTATAATTAACACAGAGGATGCAAAATTTTAGACATGAGAAATAAGTTCAAGGGAACTATGGCACAGCATGACGGCTGTTGTTAAAAACAATGTGTTGAATAGCAGAAAGTTGCTGTGAGAAGGCTTTGCATGTTCTCACCTTACCAAAAAAATCACGAGGTGATACAGTGAAAGCTCGATTTAGCCATTTCACAATGTATACATATACCGAAACACCATTTTGTACACCATAAATATATACAATTTTTACTTGTTAATTAAAAATAAATGATTAAAATAAAACTCAAGAACAAAAAAGTTTAAGGCACTTCGTGTATATAGGTTAATAATAAGCTTTTGAAAACTATAAAAATTCCCAAACTGTGCCATAAAAATCAAGAAGGGAAATGAGACAGTTTAAGAAAAAGAATAAATTTGCATATTTTATTATTTTACTTAGGAAAATCTAATAATAAAGTTTCTTATTTTTTATGTTGAATAGAAAAATACAGATTCCAATATATTTTTAAATGTTGTTTTGAATGCAATTGAAGAATTTTAATGAATTTATGCTTTTACAAAAAATGCTACAGAATACAGAAATGAAAAGATAATTTATATTCATAGGCAAAGAAATAGTATGGAGAATTTTTCAAATCTCAGAATGAAAATGAAATAAGCCCAAATACACTTACTCTGACAATAAATGTCAACGAGACATACACTTCTATTTGTAAAGGTCTCATATTCTCATTTGACTTTTTAAACTAATGTAGGAATAAAAGTGGTAAACATTGTAGAGAAGCTATAAGATGCAGCAATGATCAATGTCATAGGAGAGGCATGCAGTGTTACTGAGTGGGCAATGTGCAGTGTTGAAAATGTGTCCACTCTTCCCAGATTAGTTTAGAAACACACTCCAATTCCATTGAAGATTCTTATGAAATTTTAAAAAATCATTCTACGGTTCACTTTAAAGTTATCTGAGCATCAGTAACCACCATAGGTTTCAGAAATGATTAAGGAGAAGAACGGTCTGCTTTGCCAACACTAACTGTAGTTTAAAGCTTCAAATTTATACTGCTGCTAGTCTGAAAATAGATAAGCAAGGCCGGCACAGTGGCTCACGCCTGTAATCCCAGCACTTTGGGGGGCTGAGGCAGGCAGATCACGAGATCAAGAGTTCAAGACCAGCCTGGCCAAGATGGCGAAGCCCTGTCTGTACTAAAAACATACAAAAATTAGCCAGGCTCGGTGGCACGGCTACTCAGGAGGATGGTGCAGAGAATCGCGTGAACTCAGGAGGCAGAGGTTGCAATGAGCGGAGATCGTGCCACTGCACTCCAGCCTGGGCAACAAAGCGAGACTCCATCTCAAAAGAAAAAGAAAAAGACAAGTAGGTTAGTGGAGAGCTAAGAAACAGATTGTAAATTTTAAAATATATATAACTTCAGTACATGGCAAAGGTGACTTTCAAACGATTGAGAAAAGGGTACATAATTCAATATTATTTTGGATTAATATATTATTTAACGTATATCTCCCTATTTTACATTAGATACCAAAATGAATTTCCGATGTATTAACAACTAAATGTAAAAATATGAAACTATGAAAAATATAAAACTATATTTAAAAAAGCTTCTGAGTGGAGTGTATTTTTGTTATTGGTATAAGAAATAACACAAACAAAAAAGGAAACTATTGAATTATTTTCCTAAATCATAAACTATGTTTTTTTTTCCCTTTACTATGCATAATTTCATAATGAAAATCTTACTTTTGTTAATTCTAGTGTTGCTTCTACCAGAAGAGCTACATGGATTTGGCTAGCCAAATTCAACTATTTTAATTGCTAACATGGTTATAAAGGTATTTCAACTGTCTCTGAGTCTTAGACTTTTATCTGTAAGGAGTAAGATAAGAAAAAAAAAAAGTGAATTGGGAGTAATGCTTACTGTCTGGGAAATTTTCTTAAGAATTTTACAATTACTGTCTTTCCCAGAGGTAAGGACAAGCGTAGAAAAGTGAGTCCATTTTTAAATTCCAAATATTATGGGAAGAAAGGGAGTGAAGAATCATATTAGCTAGTCAGCAAGACAGCAATCATGTGAAACATGACTTGAATACTGAACTTTGTTTCCTTAACTAAAATGCATCTGTTGAGCAGAAATTATGCTCAGCGACTACAAATAACTTGAATGAGTTTTAGAAGTAAAATAAATCAACATGCAGCCTTTCTATGTTTCCTGGAATGGGATCCTGAGGATGGGTGTGTCGGGGGGTCCACGGTGCCTGGGAGAACTCAGGATCACACCCTGGTCTGAGGTGGAAGCTGGGGTGGGTGCACACCTACTGGAGAGGTGACCCTGAGACATTGCCCCAAACTTCGAGTTTTCATCCACAGTCAGGGAATCATCGCAGAGGACCCTGCATGTGGCAGCTGGTCCAGCCACTTCCGTGCAACAGGCATGCCTGGGCAGGCCTCACCTTTCCCTGGAGGAGGGCTGGCCTGGGAGGGCTGGGCAGAGTGAGTGGAGCCGGAGCAATTCAGGCTCCTCAGCCTCCTGCCCCTCCTTCTTTCCCCCAAACACCAATAAACCCATCTTCCTTCTTCTTAATCTTGTATGTTAAGTGCTTAAGTCAAACCTTCCACAAGATAAAATAAGAAAGCCTTTTTGCTTCAATTCAAGTGAATACCTAGAGTCATCAGAGAACAACCAACAGCAACAGGGTGCCCAGGAAATGGGGATTTTTACAGATTCTAAGAAGTGCGAAGTTGTGAGGGAAGACAAACCTGGGTGCTTAGCATAGGCGCAGACAGAGGGTGCAGCAAAGATTTGATTGTAAAGAAACTTTCAAGTTTCCTCCATCTGCACACTTCAGGCCAGAGAGACGTGTTCTTTTTTCACATTGAAGACAGAGGGATTCCAATGAATGATGAAAACTTCAGTCATGTGGCGTTTTGTTAAGCACGAGCAACAATGTATTCACTTGGAAAACATTGGTTCTAGATTTTTCAGAGGTTCAGGATCATGAAGACAGGAATAACTATCATAAGACATTTCAGTATGTGGGTTTTCAATATTCTTACCAATCATAAGCAATTCAAAATGAGAAAGAATCTCATGGAAGTAGTTTGTAATCTAAGCATTTGTCAGGGAATGGCAAGATTTTTTATAAACTCAGCTATTTAGGAAATGTCACACAAAAAGCATGCTTTTTGCACATGGGCCTAGCTCCATAGTTTGGCCAAACTATTGTTTTTTATCAACAAGGAGTCCCAAATGGAGAAGAGGGTGGAAAACATAAACACGGTCTGTAAATACCAGAAGTCCTCACCGAAAGCAAAGCTTCTGTTGCGGCTAATGTCAGACCTGACTATGCAGTGTTAATTGGAGATGGAGCTATAACTTAATAAGTAAGACAGCCTTTCAGTGCGGATTCCATGGCAACAAAGTCATACCTAGAAACCAGACTTTACTTCCTTAGTGATAAGTGAATCAAAATACGTTTTATTTTTATGGCATGGTCCGTTTAGTAGAGGAAGTCACATTGCTTTTACAAGGGAAAAGGAATTATATCTGAAAGGGAAGCTCTAATATATAATCTGCTTCCATACTAACACAATTAGAAGTGTATGTGGTTCGGCTGCTGGAGCTATCAAATAGGCCATGGCTCTTGCTAGGATCGGCTGCATCAGCACATTTAGACATCACTGTTTACAGCATTTCTGTCACTGAAGTATGTGGAAATTCAATACAGTAATCTTATGTATATGCTTAGCATTAGGACAAATACCTAACGCTTGCGAGGATTAAAACCTAGATGACGGGTTGATATGTGCAGCAAACCACCATGGCACATGTATTCCTATGTAACAAATCTGCAGGTTCAGCACATGTATCCCAGAACTTAAAGTAAAATTTAGAAAAAAAGAAAAATAATAATACTATGCATATTCTTATTTCTTATTCTCTGAAGCCTATTAAAATGTCTACCTAAATTTCAAAATGCCTCAACACTTCAGTAAACAAGGAAAAAGAAAATATAGATTCAATGCAAACTTTCTATTTTTTGAAACGGAGTTTCGCTCTTGTTACCCAGGCTGGAGTGCAGTGGCGTGATCTCGGCTCACCGCAACCTCGGCCTCCTGGGTTCAGGCAATTCTCCTGCCTCAGCCTCCTAAGTAGCTGGGACTACAGGCACACGCCACCATGTCCAGCTAATTTTTTATATTTTTAGTAGAGACGGGGTTTCACCATGTTGACCAGGATGGTCTCGATCTCTTGACCTCGTGATCCACCCGCCTCAGCTTCCCAACATTTCTCTTTTTCTAAGGTCATCTTACAGTTTGTTGAAAAAGTGTCCTTTGGCTGGGCGCAGTGGCTTATGCCTATAATCCCAGCACTTTGGGAGGCTGAGGTGGGTGGATCCTGAGGTCAGGAGTTCAAGACCAGCCTGGCCAAGATGGTGAAATCATGTCTCTACTAGAAATACGAAAAAATTAGCCAGGCTTGGTGGGAGGTACCTATAATCCCAGCTACTCGGGAGGCTGAGGCAGGGAACTGCTTGAACCCAGGAGGTGGAGGTTGTAGTGAGCTGAGATTGCACCACTGCACTCCAGCCTGTGCGACAGAGCGAGACTCCATCTCAAAAACAAACAAACAAAAATGTCCTTTTACTTAAGACAAACTTATCCGTGTTTGTTCTTTATTAGAGCAAAGATATATCTTATTTAATCTCTTCTCCTCAGGGTGTGATATTGATTTAGAGGGCCTTTCTAAATTTCGATATAGCTCACAAAGTTAAACTTATTTTGAGGTTCTCAATAACTTTCGAGAGTAAAAACAGATCCTGAAACCAAGAAGTTTAAGAAACACTGCCCTAGGTCATCACCAGATTTCACAGCATGAGGCTTCCAGACTTAAAGAGTGAGACACAGTATTGCAAATGGAGTCGAATCCCATCCCAAAGTGTTTTCTGCCGTTAGAGGAGTAAGTTATTCCTCTCCAGCCCTGGAATAGGGAATTTCTACAGTCCAGATTGATGCTCATTGGAATCCTCCTAATTTGCACACACATTTAACAACAAAACATCAGTGTGTCAGTCTTCCCCAGCCTCTCCTTTTCTTCAGTATCTGATTCCTGCTGCTAATTAACTAGAGCTCTGCCTTTTGAGATGAGTGAGTTTGCCAAAATATTCCATTCACTCTTGATTTCTTCTTAATTTTAAGTTCCTTCAACTTTAAATAAGAAAATAAAAGGAACAGAAGCAGCACAGTGTATTAATAAAGGATGCTCCTTCAACCCTCCAACTGCAGAACACTGCCCTGAAACCCAGGGTTCTGGAGGGCCACGCTCAGTTCTGCTGCACTCTCAGTTCCACGTGATTGATGGAGTAAACATCTTATGGGCACCTGTAGGTTCACTATAGCAGGTGCTGGGGATAATGATATCAATAGTTCACGTTTATTAACATTACTGTGCAGCAAGTCATTTATAGCCAGACTTATTGAAGCCTTGTGGCAATTTAGAGGATAAATCCTATTATTAACTCCATTTACAGATCAGAAAACTGGGGCTGAAAGCGGTTTGTTAATCTTTCAAATGACATAAACCCTCCTTGCAATTCCGCGTCTCAGTTGCCTAAGCTCTTCACCACAGTCCTCTGTCTCCTGCCACTGAAATAATGCTAAGGATAACAACAGCAGTACTAATGATAACAGAAAGTGGAATTCGTTTCTGCGCAGGAGAGGCTGACAGCACCTAGAAGGGAGAGAAAAAATAACGATGCAAACTAGAAAATGCTACTGTAAAGCCTTCCTGTAGGCATGTAATTCATATTTTATGAATGCTTGAATAAATTAAGGATCTTGCTAAAAAGTTACCGAAGTATGGCCAGCAGTTTAACTGGTCCAACCCAGACGACTTGGCGGGGATGGAACAAGATGGTGACATGCGAACCAAACCTTGGTTCTTAGGAGGAGTTTACTTCAGAAAAATCTGGGGACTTTCAGGGGAGCAGAAGGAAAGGAGAGCCCAGGAAGGGTTTTATCCTGGACAAAGCTCTAAGGTGGTGGAAAATGTGAAGAAATTAAGGAAGACTGTACCCAGGATCCCAGTGGACACCCACTGGGGCAGGAGAAGGGGCTGGGGAGGAGCAGGGTGTGGTGCAGCGGTGTGGCAGTCCAAAGACGCCCCCGACTTTCTCTAGGCGGGAAGAAGCCAGGGTGGGAGATCCAGGAAGAGACCTAACTCAGCATTTCAGAAGCTCCGTAAGGATGGGGAAGGCGGATGCGTCATGGGAGAGCAGAGCACGAGGGCTGTTTAATGGGCTGTGTGCGGTCCTGGTGGTTCTTTTATGCTCGGAGTGAAGGGCTACAATGCTTGGTTTCCATCACTGTCCTCTTGCTGTGGTAGCTGCAAAGATTCCTCAAAGTTGTCTCAGGTATGAGGGGTGATCCTTATCTCCAGATGTACCTAAAGGACCGTAAGCTCTGCAGGCAGGGGGAAGATAGACACATGCACATGTGTACACACACAATGCACATGTGCACACTCAGAGACACACGTGCACACACACACAGACACATGCACACGCACACACTCACAATGCACACGTGCACACTCAGAGACACACGTGCACACACACACAGACACATGCACATGTGCACACTCACAGAGACACACGTGCACACGCAGAGACACATGCATATGTGCAGATGCAAAGAGACATGCACACATGCATATTCACAAATGCACATGCACACAGACACAAGTTCACACACACATTCACAGATGTACACAGACACATGCACACTCATAGACACATGCACATGTGCACACACACAGAGATACATGCACACAGAGACACATGCATATGTGCACACTCATAGACTGTGGAGGGGGAAGCCCCACAAGTGCCATGGCAAGGGTCTGAAGCCTCAGCCTGTTCCCATGTAAATATCGATTTAGAAAAGAATTAGAAATATAAGCACATAGTCATTCCTTTATATAATCTTATAGTTACTTATAATCATAAAGATATACACTCAATATAACCTTTATTTTACTAATGACTATCAGATTATGAAGCATGGAACTGAGGTGACACTGTGAACAAAGTGATCCCAAGCAAGATGCTCTAAACCCTCTGTCACGCCCGCACAAGGGCTGCTGGAGGGCGCCTCGGCTGTGCGGCGGCACCGGCGCTGGGAAAGCACCCACTGTTTGTCCAAAATGGCCGAGACGTCTCCTGCTCAGGGGAGTTAGGGAGTTACTTAGCTGTCCTTTCTCCAATGTGTGCTCTCGGGACTTCATCCAATATCAGTTAACCATGTAATTTGAATTTATTTCTAGGTTCTCGCTTCTGTTTCATTTATCTATATGTGTCTTTATGCCATCATCAGACCTTTTTCAATTACTGTTGGTTTGTAACGTATTTTGAAGTCAAGAAGTGTGATGGTTCCAGTTTTCAAAAGGACGTGATGTTCACGGACTGGAAGACTCAGCATTGTTAAGACGTCCATGCTACCCAGTGACCTGTAGATTCAGGGCAGTCCCCATCTTAAGCCCAGTGACATTTTTTTACATAAATAGAAAAAAATCGATCCTAAAATGCATATGGAACCACTGAAGCTTTTTCTATACCTGATACACCCTAGCCAGTCTCCCTGTCTAGTCAACTCTTATGCATTCTTTAAAAAGCACATTCATTATTGTATTAATTCATCGACTATTATCAAAACCCAGAGCTTTTTGTTTATTTCCTGAATTGGCACCTTGCTTAGGATTTTGCTCATTCAATGTCTCAATAAATTAAATGTATTTTTTAAATAATTGTGGCCGGGCATGCTGGCTTACACCTGTAATCCCAGAACTTTGGGAGGCCAAAGTGGGCGGATCATGAGGTCAAGAGATAGAGACCGTCCTGGCCAACATGGTGAAACCCCATCTCTACCAAAAATACAACAAGTAGCCGGGAGTGGTGGTGCACACCTATCATCCCAGCTACTTGGGAGGCTGAGGCAGGAGAATCGCTTTAACCCGGGAGGTGAAGGTTGCAGTGAGCCAAGAGTCAAAAAAAAAAAACAAGAAAGGTGAAAGAGGGAGAATTTTTCTCAAAAAAAAAAAAAAAAGAAAAAGAAAAAATTGTTTATAAATCTTAAAATCTTATCAATCAGAAAGTGGTCTTCAAGGCACAGACCACACAGTGCTGGAAGCCCAGTAGGTGAACAGCAAGGATTTGTTAAGGAAGAAGGGAACCCAGTGGATGAAAGTCTCTGAGTGATTGGTCGCTTCAGGTGTTGACCGGTTCCTCTCACCACCCCCAGCCGCGTGGCTCAGCCGGGGGTCCACGAACTTTCCTTTCTTGCTTCCAACCCTGCTTCCGGCATGCCTTCCTCCCCTGAGGCTGACTCCAAAATGGTCCGCTGTAAGCTTCTTGACAACAGAAGCTGTAAGTCGAATTTGTTCTTTATTCTACAATACTTGAAAGTTGGTCTTACACAGAACAAGTTCCAAAATTTGGTCTTGCACAGAACACATCCCTAGTACAAGTCTATTGATTGATTGATTAACATGCAGTATGTGATAAACGTGATACAGGTAATACATTTTACATCGATGAAGCACCATTCTGACCTCTGCAGTGAGTTCTCCTGTTTAGTGGCGTCAGGGGATCTTGTGGCGCCATGAGACTGGAGGCCCCTCTTCAGTCACTCTCGTGTGGAACTTAGAATAATCGCAAAATATATATTCAAACACTTGGTAAATGCTTTGAATCGTGGCAGTGGACTGTCCACCACTTCTAAGGGGCAGTGTTTAAGAGAATTGCCTCTAACATCATTATTATTTAGACTTTTACCTTTTGTAGTAGAAACTGAGGCTTCAAAGGTTTAAGGCAACTTACATTACCCTCCTAGGAAATTCAAAAGAGGCACTGACTTCACGGATTGCTATGACTCAGACTGATGAACAAAACCCAAGTCTTTTCAGAAGAAAAGTTCCCTGAAAAGGACATAGGAGGCTGTCATCACTTTGCAAAATACCACGGTGCTTAACGGCTTCACAAAGAGAAGGAAGCCTTCCGTCTGGTCT
>NW_016107639.1:0-1750 GCF_001604975.1 Cebus imitator | reverse complement strand
GTACACATCTAACAGATATTCTTTAAAAAGATTTTTATCCCTTTTTAATTTGATCTTTAGGACCGGGATGAGAGGAGCGCAGGCCAGGTGTGGGGGGCAGCGCGCTGGGTGGCCCCATCCTCCTGGGCTGCAGCAGAGTAGAGCCTGGCTCCGAGCCCCAGGTATGCCCCAGGTTCGCGGCTCAGCGCCTCTGAAGTGTGTCCGGTGTTTCCTTCTTGAGCGTGAATTATTTATGCGTCATTTCAGAAGCACAAGCTGGGCTTCCATCTTAAACATGGGAGCAAATTTCTTTCAGGAGTCTTTTGATCTCACAATAATACAAGACATGAAGAAGGAAAGTGGATTCACTTCTGACGTAATGGTTAAGGGGTTTATGAATATGTATGACGTGGACCTCACACGCCCCAGGCTGTCTTCAGTCACATTTGTTCAAAAGGAAGATTCTCTCCTTGTTGTACCAACTCAGCTGCCTTGGTGAGCCCTTCTTCCCACCATGGAATAGAAAATGCGTCTTGTCTTTTCAAATCTTCTGGTTGCTTTGGGTTAATGGTCTCTTTCCAGTAAATATTCATGTGCATTCTGGAAGGGTCCCTGAGGCCACCACTCAGTTTTGAGGCTGTGGCTCTGGGACTTTCACTGCGAAGCATGTAAGGACCACCTAAGAGCCCACCCTGCAGGGCGGAACCCCTGCAGGGCTGTCCCAGGCCCTGGTCCCAAGACCCTGGCTCCCTCATCAGGGATGACATCAGAGGATGGGACCTGGCATGGCAGCTCTTCCCGGCACCGGGACCCCTGCACCACTGCACAACCTCGGGTGGGATGGGCCAGCACATGCCCACTCCTTGGCCACACACTCTCAGGTCACAGGACTTGAGCAGCCCTGTGGAGCTCAGTTCCCAGTGCCCACAGGGAACCAGGGCCTCTGCTCTGCTCTGCAGCCTCGGGGTGGACTGTCCACCTGTGCCTCGGTGGGCCACATGTCTCCAGGTCCTGCCTACTGCAGACCAGCCCTGGATGGAGGCACACAGAAGCAGTCCGAGGTCAAAATTCACACAAATGCAGCAAGCCTCAAGAAAGGACATTTCTTTTTCTCGATCCAAGATGGCTGTTTAGGAACAGCTCAGGATTGTTTAAGCCAGCGCAGTGAGTGGCCGCAGGGGAAAACAAACAGACCCCGGTGCCTCTTCAACAGGCGACTGGAACACAAACTTAAAAAAGGCTCTGAGGCAGGGAGCCAGGCGATCAGGCTCGACTGGTCCCACCCCCACAAAAGAACAGCAACCAGAAACTCTGGATTGAGAGTTTCCCAGCAAGCACAGCTGAACCCAGGATGGTCCAGCTCTGTGAGGGAGGGGCGTCCGCCATTACCGAGGCAGCCCGCCATGACGGAGGTAGTCGACCAATGCTGAGGCAGCCCGCCATTGCTGAGGCAGCCCGCCGTTGCCAAGGCAACCCGCCATTGCTGAGGCAGCCTGCCGTTGCCAAGGCAATCCGCCACAGCAGAGAGACTCCGCCTCAACAGAGGCGGGCCACCATCACCAAAGCAGTTCTAACTACACCCATATAAACAGGACTGCAGGGAAGGTCACTCGGCAGCTGGGCGGAGCCCACAGCAGCTCAGCAAAGCTGCTATAGGCCGACAGTGACTAGGCTGCCTCCTTGCTGGGCTGGGCAGTTCTGAAGGAAAGAAAAAAAAAAGAAGGCAGCAGCATAACGGAAACTCATAAATAAAGCCCTAAATCCCTGGGAC
>NW_016107638.1:2616338-2628899 GCF_001604975.1 Cebus imitator | reverse complement strand
TGTAGGTGATGGGGAGGAAGGCAGCAAATCACACTGCCACATGTGTACCTATGCAACAATTTTGCATGTTCTTCACATGTACCCCAAAACTTAAAATGCAATAAAATAAATAAATGGGGAAAAAAAAGAAAACATGAAGATGAAGATGATGATGATGACGACTATGATAATTTGTAATCTAGCCTTGCTGCGTGTAACATGTGTGCTTGGTCTTGAATTTATTGTACTGATATTAACCATGCATGCTGGATGTTTTCAAGTTGTGTTTTAGAAAACTTTAATAATAGTTAGTGAGTAAATACAATTATCATACTTTTCAATTTAAATGAAGGTTCAGCCTTAAAAGTGTAAGAAAAATGAAGTTGTCATTCATTAACTTGAAAAAAAAAGACATGCCAAAGACTGGACAATTTACGAAAGAAAGAGGTTTAATTGTACTCGTAGTTCCACGTGGCTAGAGAGGCCTCACAATCATCGTGGAAGGCAAGGAGGAGCAAGTCATGTCTTACATGGATGGCAGCAGGCAAACGGAGAGCTTGTGCAGGGAAACTCATTTTTAAAACCATCAGATCTCATGAGACATCTTCACTATCATGAGAACAGCATGGGAAAGACCTGTCCCCATAATTCCATCACCTCCCACTGGGTCTTTTTTACAACATGTGGAAATTATGGGAGCTACAAGATGAGATTTGGAGGGGGACACAGAGCCAAACCGTATCATCTGGGTAGCCAATATTGACCAGATCCTTCAGGAGTCAACCAGTTTCCACCTGAGCTATTTCACAGGCTGAAGAACTTTACTTTTCCCAAAGTTATTGGTTACAAACATAAGCAACCAGACAAACCCAGCTCAAGTCCTGGCTCAGATTCCACTCCTAGGTATGTACTGAAAAGAATTGAAAACAGGTGTTCCCATAAAATCTTATATATAATGCTCATAGCATTATTCATAGTAGCAATAGGTGGGCACAACCTGAATATCCATCAACTGGTATGTGAATAAACTTGGTTTAATCCCTGCAGTGGAATATTCTTCAGCCATAAAAAAGGAATCAGAATCAGATACATACCACAACATGGATAAGCCTTGAAAACAAGACATTAGGGAAAAAGAAGGGAGATGCAGAAGAACAAATGCTGTACAATTCCATTTGTATGAAATGTTCAGACTAGGCCCATCCACAGAGATAGAAAATAGAGTGGATTTTGCTTAGGGCTGGGAGAATGGTGATTAGGGAAGTCATAGCCAAAGGCTGTGGGGTTTCTTTGAGGAGTAATGACAATGTTCTAAAATGGACCGTGGTGGTGGTTGCACTACTCTGTAAATATACCATTTAATTGTACACTTAAAATCTAGCTGGGCATGGTGGCTCATACCTGTAATCCCAGTGCTTTGGGAAGCCAAGGTGGGCAGATCACCTGAGGTCAGGACTTCAAGACCAGCCTGGCCAGCATGGCAAAACCTGATCTCTACTAAAAACACAAAAATTAGCCAGGCGTAGTGTTGCACATCTGTAGTTCCAGCTACTTGGGAGGCTGAGGCACTTGGGAGGCTGAGGCAGGAGAATTGCTTGAACCTGGGAGGTGGAGGTTGCAGTGAGCCAAGATCATGCACTACACTTCAGCCTGGGCAACAGAGTGAGACTGTGTCTCAAAAAATAAAAAAGAAAGAAAGAAAGAAAACAGTATCTGGATGGCTCAGGCGCTTCCTATAAGCTGAATGGCCATTAGCAAGTTACTTAGTGACTTTCATCCTCAGTTTGCCCAGCTGTAAAATGGATGATGCCTCACTTCAAATGTCATTGGGAAAACATTCTCGTTTAATACAGGCACAACATTTTGCCCACTTCCGAGCTCTTTGAAAGTACTTGGTACAGTTATTGGCATTACTAGTGGCATTCCTAATTGCTACAACAAAGAATTGCTTATTTGTCTTTTATTATTGTGTTGAAATTGGATGAGAAACCTCTGCAGGAATGCATAGGCATGTCTACAAGTGGGGACTTCTCTTTAAGAATCCTCGTTCAACAAATTCTAAATCATAGTCTCTTTGTTGCTGGAGAAAAAAATTGGACAAGATGTAATCCTTAGGGATTTGTTAGACAATGGGCCTGACCTGTGCATACTGACAAGTTAAGCATGTGTCTGCTGGGCGGGTTTTCACTGCACCAGGCATCTGCAAAGGAAAATCGACCGTGCGCTAATGTTTCCATATTAGCAAGGGA
The DNA here is from genome assembly GCF_001604975.1 of Cebus imitator. Lineage (NCBI taxonomy): Eukaryota > Metazoa > Chordata > Mammalia > Primates > Cebidae > Cebus > Cebus imitator. The sequence goes on along the minus strand of NW_016107638.1, from coordinate 2,626,671 downwards.
TCAAACTCGGCTGCCTCTTGAGAGGAGAAAAAAACAACCTCAGTTCAGTGCTCCCTCGGCCTAAACTGTAAACTGAATCGTTTGATCCATCAGGAAAAGCTTTTCTATCTGAAACGACAGTTTTCTGCATTTCCCTTGTGGAGAAAATGGTTTTCTCTCTTTTGGAAACCACTGGAAATCTGCTTCTCTCATCAATATCACCGACAGATTTTTTTTTCCTTTCTTTCTTTAGTTCTAAAAATGATTAATCTCACAACAGATTCGGTGACTTTCTATGAGCTGCCCACATTCAATTGTGCTGATGGCCCATTAATACGGGCCTAATGTTGTTGGCTGCCCTCCCACCTGGGGGACCTATGGAGAAAGCTTTGTGATTTACCCAGAGCAGAGCTCATCGAGGAATTAGTGCAACAGACAGATATGATCCTAGGATCTGAGGATGACATTTAAATGGTCCAGCAGTGAAAAGAGGTCACTGAAAGCAGGGAAGTCAGACTGTTAGCTTTGACAGCAGCCAAATAAAAAGTGCAGCCTGGCTGTTATACCCGGGCAAAGTGTGTCTCTGCCCTGGTCCCACACTTCAGAGATCCCTGCTCCAGTGTTCTTCTGCCCATGTGTTATATTTCCCCGTGTTCCTCCCTGTGAAGGAGGCCATTATCAGCTGAATTATGTCTCTTTAAAATGCACCTGTTGAAGCCCTAACCCCTAACATCTCAGAATGGGACTGTGTTTGGAGATAGTTCCTTTTAAAGAGGTGATTGTGTTAAAACGAGTCCATTAGGGTGGCCCTAATGCAGTCTGACGGGTGTGGCGGTAAGAAGAAACTGGGACACACAGAGACAGCAGCGACGTGCACAGAGGAAGACCGTGGAGAGCACAGTGAGGAGGAGAGAAGGAGGCTGACCACGACTGAGAGAGGCATCCGGAGAAAGCAGACGTACTGACCGACACCGTCAGCTTAGACTTCTGGCCCCCAGACTGTGGTAGATTAAATTTCGGTTATCAAAGCCATGCAGTCTGTGGCATTTTGTTTTGGCAATCCCAGCAGACCACTTCAGAGGCCAACGGGATGCGTCCACCAAGGTTTTGGTGCCCACTTCTAGACTATGCTCCAAGAAGCTGGACCCCAGAATCCTCTGCACCATGGCCCCAGACTGATTTCCAGACCAGTAGGGGCCTCTGCCTTGAGGCTGACCTTTCGAGAGAGGACCATGAAGCCCGTGTACCAGCCTGGCCCGGCGAGGTGACCAGGGAGTAGCTGTTTGCAGGGAGTCCAAGCAGAGCTTGCTTCTGCAGAACAAGTGTTTGGAGGCAGGCAAGTGAGGCCTCTCCAATTGCAGGAGAAAGATGTGGGAGGGAGGGAAGGTGAGCAGCCCATGGCCAGGCATCGAGGCTGAGTGTTGGAAACAGATGCTTGCTGCCACAAGAAAAAATCAGCACTGAGACAAAGGGTCTCGTTTTACTTCCTAGACTGCAGGAAGGGTACTTTCGCTAGCCATCTTGCCAAAAGATGAACAAAGGAAAAGCAGACATATTTATCCCTTACACATTTGGGGTTGTCCTTACTGCTGTGCTTGATCTCCATTGGTTGGAGCCAGACCTCATAATGTAAACTAAATCTGATTGGCTAATCACTTAAAACTTTTCTAAACAGTTAAGGAGCATAGGCTGCGAGCTGGGACATGCCTGTGAGCTCGTCCAGCACAGATAGTTTGGTTAAATTACAAGGATATAGAATATACTATGTGCCTGTAAGCATGGCATGTTTAACAGCTACATAGGAGAGGGCTTAACAAAGAGTTATTAGCACACTTCTGATTTATTCTTTAACAAGAAAGGAAACTTTGAAGAGCAGCTTCCACTTCCCACACTGAGGCTGGCTTTCCCTGCTGTGCCATGTCCTATGCAAATACAGGCAGTCAAAGGGTTTTCCACGGGAACCTGGCTTTCTGGATGTTGTGCAGTCATAGTGTCAACGTGAGGAAAGAGAACAGCAGGCCTTGTTTTCCAGTGACAACTCTGTTGACCAAAACAGGATCTGGTGCAGACAGGATAAAGTGAAGGAATCGGCAGAACCAGCAGATGGTGACAAAGGCCATCCCTAGCTGCGGCCCTCATGGCTCACTGGCATAAGAGGCTGTCACCGGCATCGTGACAGTTTACAAATGCCATGACAACAAGTTGTCATTTCTTTCCATGGCAACAACCCAGGAATTACTGTCCCTTTCCTAGAAAGTTCTAACTCACACGCCCCTCAATTTGCATTGGCCCACCTCTTAATTTGCGCATAATTAAAAGTGGGTCTAAATGCCATTGCCAAGAGCCCATACACTGTCAACTCTGGGCGTACTGCCCGTGAGTGAGTCCCTCTCCACAAGGAGCAGCACCATTCAATAAAACATTGCTGTATAACACCGCCAGCTTGCCCTCAAATTCTTCCCTAGGCAAAGGCAAGAGCCCTCCCAGGCTAAGCCACAGTTTGGGGGGCTCACCTGTCCTACACTGAAGGCTAGGATAGGGAACACATTTTGCTTGTTAGCCGGATTAGTAACCTTTAAGCATTTACATCTGTGGCAGGTGGACCTGCACTGATGCTCTCACTGCGGGCCCCACAAACGTCAGAGGTGAGGCCAATGGTACCCAACCGAGACTCCACTAGACCTTGGCGGCCCCATTTTCATCTTCCTGATACTGAGGGTGCCCTGGGCCAAGAGACACTCTGGAACCTTCAGGCTGCCTCTCCCAGCCACTCTAACAGAAAAGCGGAGGGAACATCACACACTGGGGCCTGTCGGGGGTGGGGGGTTAGGGGAGATTTAGCATTAGGAGACATGCCTAATGTAGATGATGGGTTGATGGGTGCAGCAGACCACCATGGCACGTGTATACCTATGTAACAAACCTTCATGTCTGCACAGGTACGCCAGAACTTAAAGTATAATTTTAAGAAAAAAAAAAAAAAAAAAGAAAAGCCCAACGCATCTGAGGCGTTACAAGTGATATTTGCCGAAGGGATATTTAAAAAGGCAAACCTGGGATGGCCTCTCCAGGAGCGAGACAGAAAAGGGGGATTTCAATCAGGAAAGTGGGCTGGACTAGAAAGAGCTGCCTCTCATTGGGCACCGCCAGGGCTCATCAGCATTGTTAGGGAAGCGGCGTTACCTTGGAAACCCCTTTCAGGCTCCGTGGACCACACTCAGGTTCTTCTCACCCATGATGTCCAAATTTGTATTTCATAAAAATTTTAATATGTTCTAATTATTCCGAAGCTGCTACCTCCGTAATTGATTTTCATGTAAAAGAACACAATTCCCCCAGCACTTCCTGGCCAAAGTGTAATGGTGCCTATTTCAGGAACAAGTTCATCAATACATTCATCAACATCTACCCAAAACAGAGGGTCAAAGTTCATCATTTTCCTCTTCTTCAGGGAACAGGAGCAGCAGATGTGCACTGTCTGGCAGGCACCCAGGGTGAGGCTGCAGCTACAGTGGCCTTGATTAGCGCTTTCCTACCACAAGGAAGGAGGAGAGATTCTAAACTAACCTTTCTTTATTTTTCTCCAGTACAGCATTTACTGCACAAATGCCTGGAATAACACTGGGACGTATTCACTCATAACTGCAGGCTTTAGGGTCATATAATTCTATTTCCTGAGAATCACAGAAATGCAGACTGAGAATGATGACCTCTCCCCCTTTAGAAGCACAAACTTGAGTATAAATATTAAACCTTGGTGAGTAGCCAAAAATAACATTAACTCTCAGATGTATCAGGGTTCTTCGGTGTATGTCCTTCTGTGTGTAAAAATTGGCTTTTGAGGGGAGAGATTCATGCTTGAGAAGTAAAGCCTAATTTGGAAATCTCTGAAGAGCTTTTGGACTGAGAATCAACCCCCCTGCCTGTCTTCATTTAATGCAGTTAAGAACACCAGTGGCCACTCTTTCACTTTGTCCCTGAAGGAAACATGATGATGTTATCAGCAGAGAGCTAGAAAGTGGAGTGGAAGAGAAAACAGGTAAGAACAGCAGAACTGGAAGATAAAATAAGACAGAAAAGGAGATGAGTAGAGGGGAGAAAAAACAAAGTATTACCTGCTTTCTGTATGAGTCAGGACTCTTTTGGTTCTAAGACATAAGAAATTCAACTTGAAGTGATCTAAAGGAAAAAGTTTGGGGGTGGAGAGAGGAGGCTACCTGAAATTTAAAATCTAGGAAGCTTGAGGCATAGCTGGATCCAGGCGCTCATACAAGGTCTGAATGTGGTCACTCTCTCTGCCTCTCAGCTCTGTCATTTCCTGCATTACTTCCATTTCCAGGCAGGCAGAACCAAGGCTGTCTGGAAGGTCAGGCTTGCTCCACAGCCTCTCCATACTTCCAGGAGAAAAGAACCATTTTTTCCTAACCATTAAATAAATACTTATAATTGAATATCTTTGGATCTCTGCATCCCATGACTACTTCTGAAGTCATCGGTGACTAAGGGTATTTGATGTTCTGATTGCCTGGGCAAATGTCTACCTCCAGAGCCAAAGAAAACCTCGTGGACTACACGTGGAGTGGATTCATTCCCCAAAACATCACATGGTTTGGTTGCTAAGACAAGAGAGAATACATGCAGCACTGGGAACAGAAGTGATAAAGATGACAGGGCTTTACCCAGTGACTTCACACTCGGAGAATCAGTATGTTTCGGAGGCCAGACACTGCTCACCCCACAACCCCACGGCTGTTTGTGAATGGCTCCAGCTGCGGTTACCTCCCTTCCCTCACGAGAACCTGGCGCAGAAGTGAGTTGAATCTTCGGCATCCCATTCACTCCTGGACCACACACACTGGTATTAAGAAAATGTGTATTTGGAAAAGGGATTCAGAAGTGGCTCTATTTATTTTTGCATTTTCTCTTACCCTCGTTAATATTTTTGTGGTTTTGACACCCTGTCTTTAAGAAAATGACAGATCTCTCATTTTATTTCCCTTCTCTTCACCCCCAACTGTTTGTGAGCCCAAGGTGCGTGGGAAAGATAGCAGTGTCTTTCATATGATGTAAATGCATGGGGTTTTTCTAGGGGGACAGCTCTGGGATGTCAGATTAGTGACGTCGGGGGTCTGCATGTGCTCACCTGGGCAATGCTGAAATCGTTTATCAAGCTGTATTCAGCCTTCGTCAGAGGAAAGAACAGCCTCTCCAAATGAAAGTAAATCAATAGCAGGTGAAGACTGGGTTTTCCTGGTTCAGAGACAGGTGATGTTAACACCACGCTCGTCTCTGATTCCCTTTTACATTTCTGCAGACACTGATTTAAAGGGGTTAGCAGAGGAAATGCTGCATTTTGAAGAAATGTTCACCCTGCCCCGCAGAGACCGGTGCATTTAAGAAGATAGTTTTACATACTGAACCAACAGCACTGGGGACACACTTTACACTGTGCTTTCAGGAACCAAAATGGTCTAAAATCTAGCTAATTTTTCAGGAATTTCCTTTGCTAAATTTATATACATGCAAGTGTGTGTGCGTGCACGCACACACACACACACACACACACACACAAATCCTAGGATCCCAGATAGCTCAGCTTCTCCAGGGCCACACACTAACAAATAAGCCAAGCAAGGAAAAATAGTCCAGCAGCCAGAAGGAGAGTGTTTGGAAAAGCTTTAATTAAGATCAGATGTTCGTGGTTGTTGCCAACATTGGGGGTTGGTTCCACCTACTGAGTTCATAAAGCTTCCTTCGAGCATACTGGGGAGTTCATGGAATCCTTGGCAGGACTGGAGAACCTACAATGAAGCCGATTTCCAGGAGCCGTGTCTGAAATCACACAGCAGTCCTGGCCAGACAGAGACCCTGATACAGCGCTTACTGACCCACCGAGAGCAGAGAAGCCCTCAGTACGGGCGTGAAGACCCCAACACCAGTGACATCACCCCTGCATCAGGAACTCAGCCTTATAGTCACGGAGAGAAAAGCCACCGCTTCTCCTACCACCAAAAGCCAGACCCATCTTCAACCAGTGGGGCCAACAAGAAATGGCAGCGCCAGGCTGGGCTTCCTGCTCACGTTGTTCCCCTTAGAACTAATGGCTCATCCCAGGGAATTCCATCGATTCAGCTCAGGCTCCTGCCAGCTGGGGGAAGCAATCTGCATGGTCCTGGGGCGTCCTCGTGTATCCCTGCTACAAGGATGTCATCCTCTGCTACTTGAACAGTTTCTGCAGATGTTATGGAGGCAACCAAGGAGGCCAAGGTCCCCCAGAGTGAGGGCCAGGCCCCTGCAGGCTCCACAGCGAGGGGGACTGGCTTGTCGGCTGCCCATTACCAATGCTGCCACAGGCCTGCGGCCCTGGGTTTCCCAGCTGCAGGGCAACCTGCTTTGTGGGTAACCACCACCATTGGGACTTGGGGCCAAGAAGCGGTCTCTGTAACACTGAGGCTCTCTCCGTTTCCTGCACCCTGTGAGTGACACACGTCTTGCTCCAATTCCAGCTTGTTGGCTACTTTCTGCATCCTGCTGGCCAGCCTCCACACCGATGTCGGAGCCTGGTTCCTGCTCCTCTCCTCTGTAAGGATGGGGCTCTTCCCCGACGGCCAGCGTCCCGGCAGCAGTGCAGGGTCGGGGAGACCGGAGGTGTGGGCTCTGAGCCCTGGAGTGGGAAACTGAGACACATCACTTGAGGCTTTCCCTGCGGAGGTCGAACAAATATGTCCATGTCCTGTAGCCTGGAATGCACGGAAATGTCACCTTCATGGCAAAGGAACTGGTAGCTGTGATTACGTTCAGGATGCTGAGATTCTCCTGGTTTCCAGGTGGGCCTGGCACAGTCACAGGGGTCCTTGCCATAGAAGGGAAGCACACGCGACAGTCAGAGGAAGGGGAGACTCCCGCGGGAGGACACGGAGAGAGGACACTTAGCTGTTGCAGGTTGCAGGAGGGACCACGAGCCCAGGAATGCTGGCAGCCTCTCCAAGCTGGAAAAGACAAGAAAAGGGCTCCTGCCCAGAGGAGGAACACGGCCCCACCGACACCTTGAGGATGGGCACCTCTTGAGATGCGTCTGACTCTGGACCTGCAGAACTGGGAAATGATGTGTGTGTGTCATCTTCAGCCACTTCAGTTGGTGGTATTTGTTACAGCAGCAATGGGATGCTAAGACGTCCCCTAAATGTCAAACGGCTATTTGAAAGACAATGCATAAAAACCAAGAGTGCAGGCTACGGCCGGCATCCAAGGAGGCCGTGCAGCCTGTGAGGAGCGCGGGACCGCGGCATTGCTCTGGAGGGGGCCAGAGGCACAGGCCCAGGCGAGGGGCCCACTTCCTCCAGGCTCGATCCGGGCTCTCTGCTTCTCTCCATCGCTGGATCTTCCACGTTGTAGGCACAGCTGGGACCTCAACGTGATTAAGGGCAGTCTCTCTCTACCGCAGCCCTCTCCCCGAGCCCCTCCACCGTCCCGTGTTTCCCTCCAGCCTTTCCTCCATGCCACCTGGGAACTCAGCGGGAGAAGATAGAGCTCTCTATAGATGGAAGAGGATGGAAGTGAAAAAAAAGTTCTTTTTTTGAAGCCATGCAGTGAAAGCAATTATTTGACATTTCTGGAGTATATTTTGCTTTTGCTTTATGAAATAGAGAAAAATGGTTTTTAAAAACCCAAAATATGGTTACTATCTGCTTTTTAATAAAATTGAGGTGAGGACAGGTGACTGTTTTCAGGTGTGTGAATAATTGCTGCAAATACATCTCAAAGACAGTGCCCGAAAGGTGAACTGTAATTACAGATCCTGGAATGCCAGGTGATGATTTTTCGCTGAGAACACACATTCCCCAGGTCCCAGGTTTACTTACACCTAAGTCTACTGTTTGGCTTTTGACCATATTTTCAGTAATTAGTTAGGAAGATGCAAGGCTGCCTGAAATGGAATGATGGAAATTTCTGGAATCCAGTGGGTCTCTGTTTCTATGGGGCTCCACAACTCTCTGGTTATTTTAAGAGTACTAGAGTTTAGGTTATAAGTAACATGAATTGGAATTATGTGAATACAAAAAAAGTTGAGCGGATCAATTATCAGCAAATTTTTTTAAAAATATGAATCCCTTAAGTCAAAAATATATCAGGAGTCACATAAATTTAAAGCTGTCAGATAAAGTCCTTTGAGAATTGTCTGCTGTCTACTGACACATTTTAGTACCATATTTTACCAGATAGACAAAATTAGCTGCTAAGAGTTCTCAGGAATGTCTTGAATTAAATGTTGAAGTACACCCAGATATTGGAAATGGATGTTTCCCCAAAGAGTGATTATGTTCAATTCTAACACTTACAAAATCTCAAATACAGAAATTTTAGTGGCTGTTAAACATTTGAAAAGATTTTCAATTGCACTAAGGATGGGAGGAAAAAAACAAATTTTAACAAATAATTTGGGGCTTCTAGGGTTACCAAGGATGAAAACATGGCCAGGTGTGGTGGCTGATGCCTGTAATCCCAGCACATTAGGAGGCTGAAGCAGGAAGATGTCTTGAGGCCAGGGGTTCAAGACCAGCCTGGGCAACATAGTGAGACACCATCTCTATTTACATAAAAATGAAAAATTAAAATTTAAAGCATGATAATATGCCAGGCATATGCTGGACACTGTGGTCATGTGAATGGGTATGACTAGTTTGGAGGGCAATTTGGGAACAGCCCCAAATGTGAAAGGGAAACCTCAAGTCACAATTCTACTCTAACAATGTGAAATGGTGTTTGAACACATGCAGTCTTCCCAACCAGGGGTGCTCGTCTGAATCTCGGAACATAGAAAGTGGCTTGAGAGACTCTTTTATCAGTTCTCTCAAGGATGGTTACATAACTAACACCTTGCTAGACCCCTGGGAGAAAAGGTCATTCCTTACATGGATGGCTCAGAGCAAGAGAGTGTAATTCTCTTGGGAGCACTGATTGAGAAACTGTAGGTGTCTGGGAATTCATGGTCAATTTGTGGTGCTGAAAAATGGGAAATGACTGACATAAATGTTTAGCCAAAGGGGTAAAGACAGGATGCTACATTCATATAATGGATCAGTAAGCAGGCAGTGAATATGTGAGTGTATATGTATATATATACATACTGATCAGTATATATACATACACACAGTATATATATACTGATCCATTAATATTTCCATAATAAGTCGATAAACTTGAAAGAAAGTTATACCCACAAAGAAGACTTTATTTGAAAAGACACGGCCAGGCGCGGTGGCTCACGCCTATAATCCCAGCACTTTGGGAGGCCGAGGCAGGTGGATCACGAGGTCAAGAGATCGAGACCATCCCGGTGAACATGGTGAAACGCCGTCTCTACTAAAAATACAAAAATTAGCTGGGTGTGATGGCAGGCACCTGTAGTCCCAGCTACTCAGGAGGCTGAGGCAGGAGGATTGCTTGAACCCGGGAGGAGGAGGTTGCAGTGAGCCAAGATCATGCCATTGCACTCCAGCCTGGGTAACAAGAGCAAAACTCCATCTCAAAAAGAAAAAAAAAATGAAAAGAAAAGAAAAAAGAAAAGACACATCAGCTCTTGCCTGTAATCCCAGCACTTTGGGAGGCCAAGGCAGGAGAATCACTTGAGACCCTACTGGGCAAGATGGCAAGACCCAATCTCTACAATTAACTAACTAATTAAAAGATCCTAGCAAGTGTTGGTGAGAATGTGGAGAAATGGGGACGCTCACAGATAGCTTAATGGAGATGTAACACAGTGTTGCTGCTGTGGAAAACAGCCCAGCAGCGCCTCAAAACGTTCCCATGTGGCCCAGCAGTGTGTCACTCCTAGGGATATACCCAAGAGAAATGACAATATATATCCACATAAAAACCTGTACACAAATGTTCACAGCAGCATTACTCACAACAGCCAAAGAGCGAAAACAACACAGGTGCCCACCCACTGATAATGGATCAGCAAAAAGTGGCACATCCACACAATGGAACATGACTCAGCCATAAAACGGAATGAAACACTGGCACACGCCACAATGTGGATGAGCCTCGAAGACGTGACTTGTGGGATGTTGGCCACAAAAGGCCGCATAGTGTACAATTCCATTCCTATAAAATATTCAGAATAGGCAAATCCAGGAGATTAGTGCTTGCCAGGGGCTGGGAGAGGGGAAATGGGGAAGGGCTCATGGCAAGAGGTTTTTTTCTGGGGTGATGAAATGTTCATTGATTATGAAGACTGCATAGCTTTGTGAATATGCTTAAAACCATTGAACTGTACACTTTAAATGGGTAAATTATATCTCAATAAAGCTGTTGCAAAGAAAAAACAAACCTGGAACTGTCAGAGATA
>NW_016107638.1:2606894-2616048 GCF_001604975.1 Cebus imitator | reverse complement strand
AAAAAAAAAAAAAAAAAAAAAAAAAAGAAGTTACAGGTAAAATAGGATTTAACTTTTTTTTTTGAGACAGGGTCTCACTCTGTCACCCAGGCTGGAGTGCAGTGGCACAATCACAACTCACTGCAGCCTCAAACTCCCAGGGTCAAGCAATCCTCCCACCTCAGCCTCCCAAGTAGCTGGGACCACAAGCACATGCCACCACGCCAACTAATTTATTTATTTTTTGTGGCGATGGGTTCCGCTATGTTGGCCAGGCTGTCTTGAGTGCATCAGCCTCCTAGGGCACTGGGACTGCAGGGATGATAGTAAGCCCCTGTGCCAGGTCCTGGGTTTGCCTTTAAAAATATCCAAGGGTGGAGTTTAGTAGGAAGGGTTTGAGGTTGGCTATATGATAAAAAAAACTGCTGAAACTGGGTGAGGAACACAGGAGAGCTCGGGATGCTCTTCTCTCTACCTTTGTATCCAACAATTTCCAAAATAGACCATTTTTAAAGTGAGATATGGCAGATAAAACTAGCTTGGCATGACGCTGACAAGGTCTGCAGCTCAGGGCGAACATCGTCGAAGTCTTCTCCCCACTTTTGTGTGCGTGTAAAAAATTTAGTTATACAAAGATTTTTTTTAAGTAAGATGAATAATGATAAAAAGATTATAATCCCATTTGAGTTAAAACAGTAATGCGTTTAATGCACACACTGGTGCATGCATGTGCTGATGGCAGCATGCCAGGGCGATGACAAGCAACGCCCGCTGGCTGTCTGCTGGTGGACTGCCGCGAGGAATGGTTTTGTTTCTACTTTATGTATTTTTTAACGGTTTGCGTTTTTACAGCAAGCAGGTATTATGTGCAAAGAAAACATAGAGATAGGTAATTTTTTAAAAATCCACCAATTCCTCCTCTTCTCCATGTCCTCAGCTAAGCCCCAGGAGTCCTACCCACCAGGCAAAGCTACTGGGAAGTTTAAAGGCATTCACACCCCTGGGCCAGCCCCCGAGACGCTCAGCTAAGAAACCTCATTGCAATTCGAATTCCCTCCTCCTTTGTTCATGGAATCCTCAATGGCTGGCTATGATTTCGATGTTGGTGAATTATCGGCTATTGTCCCAAATATCTTATCACCATCTTTCTTGTTGTGATGTGTCCTTTTAGCCCTAGCCCTGAAAATGCTTTTTATAGGTTTATGCCAAGTGCATGCATTACAAAACGGGTTGGGGAGTCACAGCACGGGGGCTGTGTCAGCCCTGGAGCACTGAATGGTTCTCCAGAGGTCTGTGAATTATTTCTCTCCCAACTGTTTGCCCTTCTCCAAGTGAGCATCCATGAGCAGACAGGATGACCTCCAAAAGTTTGCTGGAAGTGCTAGAAGCAATTGGGAACATGCCACAAGCTGTCACGGAGCCCAGGGCCTCCGCATCAGTTCGGATGTGATCACCCCTTGCAGCCAGGGTCTCAGCCAGGTGATTTGAGGCAGGGTCTCTTTCTCCTCCCCAGTTGGACAAAATGATGCCAATAATGACACTTCTAGTCACACGGAGGACAGACACCACCACGGCATAAAAGGATTGCAGGCTGCACCCTCCACTGCCGAACAGAGTTTTGAAAATGGAGGACATTTTTTTTTTGTTAAATGAAAGACTTTTTCAAGGTTATGGCAAAACAAGCTTAAATAACCCTGTGATTCCTTCCCACCCAGGACGCTGGAATTAAAGTAAACCTATGGGTAGTCAGTAGGGAGGGAGACCTCCCTGTCTGTGTTAACACACACTCAGAGGGAATGGAGTTGGGAAGCATTTCCCACCTGAAGCAAAACTAGTCTCATTACCAAGTAAGAAAATTTCCCTTGTCTTCCATGGTCAATTTTGCCAGAAGCAAAAAGAAGAAATTTTTTTTTGTTGTTATGCAACAGCTAAAAGAACATTGCTTTGTACAAGCCTGGAATCAAAATCTATGAGGCTGGAGAAAGAAGCAGATGTCCCCGTGGCTTCATGAAAGTGCAGAGGCAGCTGGTGGAGCTGGACTGATGTGCATTTGAGTTCCTGGCTTGTCCCCTGTGATAATGAGGCATGCCCTGACCCAGACGAGCTTTTAACTCGGTGCCCTCTTTGGTCCTTCAACATTGTTTTTAATAAGAGAAGGGAAAAAACTGATTTGCCTTTTCATTCATACATTCACTCATTCATTCAAGAAGCATTCTATGTGCAAAGTTCAGTTTTCAGGCAAGACAGAAGCTGCAATTAATAAGACAAGCAAACTCCTGAGGTCATGGATCTTCAATTTTACTAGGGAAAGATAAAGAATAAGGGGAAGCAAGTAAATAACTAATACTATCCATAAAAAGTTATGAGGCTGTGCTGCAGTGGGAAGAAATCTGAAAGCATTACACTAAGTGAAAGAAGCCAGTCACAAAAAAATAAGCCCACATATTGAATGATCCCATTTATATGAAATGCCAAAGGCATGCAAATCCGTAGAGACAGAAAGTAGATCCATGGTTTTCAGGGACTGGGAAGAGGGAGAGGCAGGGAGTGGCTGTTCACAGGCACTGAGTTTCTTTCTGGGTGATGAAAATTATTCTAAATGTGATTAATTGGTTAAATGGGTGAGTTGTGATGCCTGTGAATCATATCTTGATGAAGCTCTTGAGCAAGAGTTAGGATGGTTGGTTAAACAGGTGACTTGTGATGCCTGTGAACCATATCTTGATGAAGCTCTTGAGCAAGAGTTAGGATGGCAGCTGTATAAGCTATTGCTGGGTTACCTGCTGTCCCAGGATGTAGTGACTCAGCAATACGTGCTTATTATTGATCCTGAGATTATGGGTCAGCTGGCTGGCTCGGCGGGTCTTGGCTGGTTGCTCACAGTCCAGTCATCTGGAGAGACGGCTGAGTACCCCAGGATGGGCTCACTTATATGCCCGCTGGTTGGCTTGCTGTCTGCTGGGGCAAGTGGGATTACAAACTAGGTCCATGTGTCATTGTCCCCAGGCCAGCCTGGGCTTGTGCCTATGATGCCCCCAGGATTCTGAGAAATGTCAGTGGTGTGTAAGGTTTCTGGAGGCCTCAGAACAGACACGGCATCACTCCTGCCCCACCCTTTAGGACAAAGCAAGTCACAAGGCCGGCTCTGAGACAAGAGGTGTAGATTACTTTTTAACACCTTTATTAGGATGTTGTATGAGTTCTTTCTCACGCTGCTCTAAGGACATACCTGAGATTGGGTAACTTACAAAGGAAAGAAGTTTAATTGACTCAGCTCTGCAGGGCTGGGGAGGCCTCAGGAAACTTACAACCATGGCAGAAGGGGAAGAAAACACGTCCTCCTTCACATGTCAGCAGCAAAGAGAAGTGCAGAGTGAAGCGGTAGGTGGGGATACCCTGAGAACTTACTATCATGAGAACACAATGGGGGAAACTGCCCCATGATTGAATTATCTCCACCTGGTCCCTCCACAGCACATGGGGATTATGGGAACTACAATTCAAGATGAGATTTGGGTGGGGACATAGCCAAACTATATCAGATGTAATTCGCATACCATCTATTTCACTTATTTAAGGAATACAATTCAACAATTTTAGTCAATTCACAACGTTATGCATCCACCATCACAATCAACTTGAGAACTTTCTCATTAACCCCAAAGAAACCCTTCACCTCTAGCCATTACCCCCAGACTCCCCAGAGCCTCTGGCTCTCCCCTACAGTCCCTGGCAACCATGAATCTCCTTTCTGTCTCTATGGATTTGCATATTCTGGACATTTCACATACACGGAATCATTGAATAGGAAGCCCTTCGTGTCTGGCTCCCGTCACTTAGCATGATGTTCTCAAGGTGCATCCATACCGTGGCATGTATCAGTGCATCCTTCTTTTTAGGACTACGTATAATATCCCATTGTATGGATGCCTCGCATTTGAGAGGTGCATATTTGTGGAATAGGCTCCATCTCTTTATGAAGGAGCTGCAAGATCATATTGCAAGGAGTGTGGATACAGAAAAGGGGGAAAACTGAGGCCATTTTGGCACTCTACCCTGCAGCATCAGCTCACTTATTGATTTTTGCTCTCATTGATTTTGTTACAGGTGACAATGTTCCCTGTCCCAGGCAATGAATCATCATTGGACCAAGCCAAGCAAGGTGGTCTCGTTCCTTTTGCCAATGACTCATCCAGAGGAAACATGTGACACAGCTCTGGCCAATGATGAGTAAGGAGAGTCTGCCGGGGTCTCTGAGAAAGCATTTCTTCCCTCATAGAGAAAGAGCTGCACAACAAGCCCTTTTGTCTGGTTTTCAAAGGATTTTCAGGAGTCATTTTGACCATGCATGATTTTTGCTTTATGCACCATCTATACAAGTATCACTGGTGTACTGAGTTGAAAAGTGAGTCCCCCAAAAGACCCAGAACCTCAGAATGCAACCTGATTTGGAAACAGGATCTTCACAGGTAGAATCATGTTAGGATAAGGTCCTCCTAGATTAGGGTGCTTCCTAATCCAATGACTGACAGAAAAGCAGGCTGGGTGTGGTGGCTCATGTCTGTGATCCCGGCACTGTGGGAGGCTAAGGCAGAAGGAGGGCTTGAGCCCAGGAGTTTGAGGCCACCCTGGGCAACATAGTGAGATGTCATCTCTACAGACATTTTAAAAATTAGTAGAGTGTGGTGCGTGCTTGTGGTCCTAACTACTCAGGAGGCTGAGATGGGAGGACTGTTTGAGCCCTGGAGGTCGAGGCTACAGTAAGCCATGTTCATGCCACCGCACTCCAGCCTGGGCATAGAGCAAGACCCTGTCTCCACAACAACAACAACAGATTCTAAAAAAAGAGAAAGAGAGAAACAGAAACACCTGGGAGAATGGCAGCACGTCACATGAAGACAGAGCAGGGACTGGAGTGATATGTCTACAAGCCAAGGAAAGCCAGCCTGTCAACACCTGGATTTCTAACTTGTGGCCTCCAGGACTGCGAGGAAATACATTTCTGATGTTTTAAGGCACATGGGGTGCTTTGTTACAGTAGCTCTAAAAAAAAAAAAAAAAAAAAAAAAAAAAAAACTAACTAAAGCACAATGTTATTCCTGTTAGTTAAGAAATAGGCTGGGTGCAGTGACTCAGGCCTTAATCCCAACACTTTGGGAGGCCGAGGTGGGAGGATCACTTGAGGTCAGGAGTTCAAGACCAGTCTGACCAGCATGGTGAAACCTCTTCCCTACTAAAAATACAAAAATTAGCTGGGTCTGGTAGTGCACACCTATAGTCCCAGCTACTAGGGAGGCTGAGGCAGGAGAATACCTTGAACCTGGGAGGTGGAGGGTGCAGTGAGCCAAGATCATGCCACTGTGCTCCAGCCTGGGCAACAGAGCAAGACTCCATATAAAAAGAAAGAAAGAAAGAAATAGATTCTTTACAACAAAGCCCAAGATTGGTCTTCAGGAAAGGAGATGGCTTCTCAGTGAGGACCAGGGTTCAGAAAGTCAAAGCCTCCAGAGAGGGGAGAGGTGGGGGAAGCCAGAGGGAAGGACCACAGACAGGGCTTTGGAGAAAGTTCAGGATTAAACCTACTGACCACATGCTCAAGGCCCCTCCTGTCCCTAGAGGCCACAGCCCCCTCCCAGCTTGGCTCCCCCGACACGGGTTATCATGTTGCTTCACCTGAAAATGAGTGACCTTCAACGTGATGACTTTAAAAAAAAAAAAAAAAGCAACAAGCTCGCACCACTCTCCTCAGAGTGAGACTCTGAGCTGAGCCTTTTTATTGTAGGAAAGAAAATATATGATTTCTCATTTTCCAGGATTATGGGCCATTGATGCCCGCTATCCATATGCTAGTAGCATATAAAAATTTTTGAGGGATGAAAGTGAATAACTTGAGGTCTGCATACAATAAAGTAATTTTTTTTTTATTATAAAGCAGTTTGGTATGAGATGACAGAAAGATGCTGTTAATATTTGGGTGGGCTGCATTTTTATTTCTTTGGTCAAGAACAATGAAAGACTTGTTCTGACTGCGGAAGGTCATTCAACTGCCTTCCCTTGAGGCTTTGAGGTGGCTCTTCAAGTAAGAAGCCAAATGAGATGTTCCAAAGCTCGGAAAGACCCTGAGGTTTGTCCCCAGGCTTGCTGCACAGTTGGTTTGCACACAGGAATGTGCACACGCACACAGACACATACACAGGCATGCACACACTCACGTGAACACAGGTGCCTACACATAGACACATGTGCACAGTAAGAGACACACAAAGATACATACGCATGCACATGAACACACAGAGACACACATAGGCCTATCCATACAATGCACACAGTAACACACATGCACACACAGGCAGACACACACACAGCTTCCTTTCCCCACCACACCTCCCAGGTCTCACAAAATAGATGTGATCAGTCTGCTGGGATGTGGCATTCCACCTTGGGTCTGTTACCACGGACTACAGCTAAAATCTGGACTCCATGGGACCCAGTGCTGTTTTTCTGTTGATCCGGTAGACTTCTTTTTTTTTTTTTTTTTTTGAGACCGAGTCTCACTCTGTCACCAAGCTGGAGTGCAGTAGCTCAGTCTTGGCTCACTGCAACCTCCACGTCCCAGGTTCAGGAAATTTTCCTGCCTCAGCCTCCCAAGTAGCTGGGACTACAGGCATGCTCCACCACACCCAGCTAATTTTTGTGTTTTTAGTAGAGACAGGTTTCACCATGTTGGCCTGGATGGTCTCGATCTCTCTATCTCGTGATCCGCTCACCTCGGCCTCCCAAAGTGCTGGGATTACAGGAGTGAGCTACCACACCCAGGCGATCGTGTAGGCTTCTTAATGAAAGGCTCAAATCAGATGAAATCCCTAGATCCTGACAAACAATGAGAATACCGTTCCCACCTTGCCTTCCCTCCTGTCCCCTAATGAACTGTGGCAGGTAGAGGACCCTGACCATGTGGGTGGGATCCATGAAGAACAAAGCATTAGGACAAGGCAGCTATTGCCCAAGCCCATAGGTAATGGGGAGGCTGCCCCCCAACCCCCTACAGAGAAGGCACCTGCTCCACCTCCTGGCAGGGCAGTCAGGCTGGAGATAGATTCCTCACAGTGCAATTAATGACAGCTCACGACTGCTTTTCCTTACTCATCATGATCTCTTCTGCCAGGGTAGGGCCCTCAACATACTTGGCCCTGTTTTTTTTCAGGTGAAATTCAATAACATAATATTAACTATTTTAAAGTGAACAATTCAGTGGCACTTGGGACATTCACAATATTGTGCAGTCACCACCTCTGTCAGTTTCAAAACATTTTAATTACCTCAAAAAAAAAATTTGTCCATGAAGCAGTCTGTCCCTATTCCCTCACCCCTGGCAACCGCCAGTGTACTTCCTGTCTCTGTGGATTTATTGCTTCTGGATGGTTGATGTAAATGAAGTCCTATGGTTTGTGTCCTTTTCTGACTGACTTCTTTCCTTCAGCATAAGTTTTTCAAGTCTCATCCATGTTGTACCTCACATCGATCATTCATTCTTTTTCATGGTCAAGTAATATTCCGCTGTATGGACATGCCACATTTTGTTTCTCCATTCATCCATTGATGGACATTCAGATTGTTTTCATGTTTTTGACTATCATAAATAAAGCTGCTCTGAATATTCACGTGCAAGTGTTTATTTGAGTATTTGTTTTCCATATTTTGGTGGGGAGTGAATCTACGAGCAATATTACTAGATTCACTAGTAATTACTAGGTCGAAAGGTAATTTTGTTCAGTTTTTTGAGGGTCTATGAAACTGTTTTGGCCTTTTTAAATTTAAAACTTTTTTATTTATTTTAATTTTAATTTTATTTATTATTTTTTTGAGATGGAGTCTCTGTCATCCAGGCTGAAGTGCAGTGCAGCAATCTTGGCCTAATGCTACCGCTACCTCTGCCTCCCAGGCTCAAATAATTCTCATGCCTCAGCCCCCTGAATAGCTGGGATTACAAGTGCCCACCATCATGCCCAGCTAATTTTTATATTTTTAGTAGAGACAGGGTTTCACCATCTTGGCCATGCTGGTCTCGAACTCCTGGCCTCAAGTGATCCACCTGCCTTGGCTTCCCAAAGTGCTGCGATTACAGGTGTGAGCCACTGCATCTGGCTAATTAGTTAATATAACACAAAAACAGAATGCTGAAAAAAATAATAATTTATTATTAAATTAATTTATTACTAAATTTAAAATTATATAAATTATAATTTATTAATAATGCATGTAAATTATAATTATAAATAATTAACAGATTATTATAAGATGAATACCCTGGCAATTACTACCATACCACTCATGCAGAAGCCCTCTGTGTGCACCCCCGCACACACAATTATTCTATTTGCCACTAAGAGTAACCACCATCCTTATTTCTATAAGTCTTTTTAAACATAAATTAACACTACAGCTTGGTAATCTTCCCACTTTCGAACATAGAATTGATTTGATTCAATAGCTGCCTGGCATTGCATTGTGCCGATGAGCCATAGCTTCTTCCAGCAGTTTCTGTGGCTGAACATTGGGGCTGTTTCTGATATTTTGCTGTGACCTTCAGGAAATTCATCAGCACTCTAAGAGCTTTATTATTCTGTGAAATGAGGGATGGGGGATGTGAGGGGGAGCATCTGGCAAACCGTAAAGCACCCTGAAAATATGGTTCCAGGGCCCCTGCTAAACCCGATATAATCCTAGGTGCTCAGGGAATGCAGTGCCGGGCGGCCGCAGCCGTCTCTCCACCTGCCTTGTTCTTACAGCAGGACAAACGCTGCTTTCACTCAGAGACAGACTGTGGCCCTTCCCATTGAATCCTGGTGTGACCCAGTGGCTGCTCCTGACAACAGGGTATGGCAGAAGTGATGCATGTGACTTCCAAGTGCAGGTCCTGAAAACAATACAGCTCTGGCTGGGCGCGGTGGCTCACGTCTGTAATCCCAGCACTTTGGGAGGCCAAGGAGGGTGGATCATGAGGTCAGGAGATCGAGACCATCCTGGCCAACATGATAAAACCCCGTCTTTACTAAAAAATACAAAAAGTTAGCTGGGTGTGGTGGCATGCACCTGTAGTCCCAGCTACTTGGGAGGCTGAGGCAGCAGAATGGCTTGAACCTGGGAGGCGGAAGGTGCAGTCAGCCGAGATCAT
>NW_016107638.1:2592554-2606744 GCF_001604975.1 Cebus imitator | reverse complement strand
AAAAAAAAAAAAAAAAAAAAAAAAAGGAAAGAAAGAAAAGAAAAGAGATAATAACAATACAGCCCCAAGCTCGCTCCCTCTTTGGATAATGCTTGCTCTGGGGAATGCCAGCTGCTTTGCCACAGTTTAAGGAAGCACAAACTGGTCCACGTGGAGAGACTCACACAGACAGAAACCCGCACAGAGAGACACCCACATAGAGAGACCCATGGGGAGACCCCAGGAGTGCCCCTGAGGCTCACAGCCGGCTTTAGATGCATGAGAGAGGGACCGTTCAGAGGACTGCAGCCTCCCGTCTTCGGATCTTTCAGGTGAGGCTCCAGCCATCCATGGAGTGCAGACAAGCAGTCCCCACTGTGTCCACTCCAAATTCCTGAGCGAAGAAATCTGTGAGCATAAGCAACGGTTGTTTGATGCCCCTTCGTGTGGTAATCCATTACGCAGCCACAGTAACTAGGATAGTCAGATTGTTTAATGAAGTGCACTCCAGACAACCTAGACAAGATGCCGCTATTCCGCGTGGATAAAGAGCTGCTTCCTGGGGTCGGGCACTGTGGCTCACGCCTGTAATCCCAGCACTCTGGGAGGCCAAGCTGGGGAGATCACTTGAAACAAGGCACTCAAGACCAGCCTGGGCAACATGTGAGACCATAGCTCTACCAAACAAAACATAAAATGTAGCGGTGCAGGGCTGTAGCCCCAGTTACTCAGAAGGCTGAGGTGGGAACATTGCTTGAGCCCAGGAGTTTGAGGCTGCAGTGAGCCATGATCATACCACGGCACCCCAGACACAGCAAGACCCGGCCTCCCTCTATCACCCAGACTGGAGTGCAGTGGCCTCCCCATGTGCTGGGCCCAGCCACAGTGATTTTGAGTGGGTTCCCTCAGGAGCTGTAAGGGCAGATGAGAGAAGGCTCCATGTAGGTGGTAGCTGAGCTGGTCCCTGAACAATGAGCCTGACGCAGATGAAAGGTCCTGGGAGAACTATTTAGTGGTGAATTCTGTTGAGACGTTTTAAGGCTAAAAACTAAACCGTTCTTCCCAACTTGTGGCCTCCACTCATTTTTCCTGACCTCCATCTCAGCATGTGTGGCTGTAGTCAGCATTTTACCAACCTTGATCAGATGACTGAACTGTTTAAGTGCCCAAATAGTGACACTTTCTTATCTATTGAAGTCTTTAGCAGGACTGGGGACTGCGAGAATCTGATTGAATTTTCCATCAGCCTTGAGCCTAACCTTAGCAGTCACAACCAGCTCCCAGGGAGAGAAATCGATCAAGAGGTAATTAAGGATCCTGTTGTATCAGGAAAATAATTATTGGAGGAGGAGGACCCCAACAGTAGTTCTCAGAAGTCACAGTGGCCAGGTAATTCATCGGCAAACAAAGACCGGAAGCTTCCTCCCCGGGAAGAAAGAAAATGATGTGGTTATGACAATCGAAGAAATTCGACATTCGAAATCGCATTGTCATTTTTATGGAAAGGAATCAGCCTTCCTCACTGATTCTCGGGAAACCTCAGGGCCTCCTCTGCTGTAAGAATGAATAGTAGAGTGGGGTTGGCCTAAGGGAGGGGCTGAATTTAGAAATATCTGGTATTTGGAGAAAAAAAAAATCTACTGTATGTTAAGTACATTTCACATGGAATCCTGACAGCAGCTGAGCCCTACTGTCTTTCTGAGAAAAGGCTAAATTTGATCTCAATCCTATTTTATTTTATTAATTAATTTAATTATTTACTTTGAGATGGAGTCACTCTGTCACCCAGGCTGGAGTGCAGTGGCATGATCTCAGCTCACTACAATCTCCATCTCCTGGGTTCAAGTGAATCTCCTTCCTCAGCCTCCAGAGTAGCTGAGATTACAGGTGCCTGCCACCACGCCCAGCTAATTTTTTCTTTTTTTTTTTTTGTATTTTTAATAGAGATGGGGTTTCACCATGTTGACCAGGCTGGTCTTGAACTCTTGACTTCAGGTGATCCAGCCGCCTCGGTCTCCCAAAGTGCTGGGATTACAGGCGTGAGCCACTGCGCTTGGCCCAATTCTATAACCATAAAATTTTATCTATAGTTTTGCAAGTTCCCTGTGTTTTGCTGTCATGTGTGTGTCCACACCTGTTAGATACTTGGGTGTACCCCGATACCCCAGACATTTGCAACTCTGGCCCTTTGCTAGAGAAACCCACTCAAGGCGAGCCTCTTGGATTTCACAGACGTTGCTGAATACGATGAAGAAGACCGGGGGGGTCGCTCGTAGAGCACAGGCGAGGACAGACCACGCTGTGGGGTGAACCCCTGACCTTGGGGGCTGAAGGCTGCTGACATCCTCACCCAGTGCAGGACAGGAGGTCCTGCTCGTGGCTGCACTGCGTAGAGCACGTGGTCTCCACCATCATCACAGCAGAACCCGAGTGTGGCCAGCTTGCAATTGTCCCCAAGGATGTTGCCATCTAAATCCTGGAACCTGCGGATATGTGACCTTACGTGGGAAAAGGGACTTTGCAGGTGTGATTGGGTTAAGGGACAACGTTGGGGAGATTATCCTGCCTTATCCAAGGCGAGGGACACTGGAGGACCTAGTCCCAAGGGAACTCACACATGACATGAGAGGCAGAGAGATTAATGGCACAGCAGAGTCAGAGAGGAGAGGGGCCACAGAAGCAGAAGTGCCATGAGCCTGGGAATGCCCACAGCCCCTGGAAGCTGGGAGAGGGAATGGCAGAGCCTCCTGGACCCTCCGAGAGGAACCATCCCTGCTGACGTCATGGCTTTTGTCCTGTGTGAAAGTTTCCTAGGGCTGCCAGAACACATGATAGCAAACTGAGCAGTTTCAACAAAGTGCGTGGCCTCATGGTTCCAGAAGCCAGAACCCAAAGTCAAGGCTTCGCTAATGTGCCACCCAGCTGCACCGCCTCTTCCCTTTTCCCACACAGGATGCTGGAAACGGCCGCTCCTCTTCCTTAAAGGGGAAGACATGCAGAGAAAGCTCCAAGCAGAGGAAAATTCCACCCAAAAGGAAATGGGCGATTCAGACTCAGGAAGTGGCGACGGCTGTGTTGACACTTGGTGCCTTAGTTTCCCCATCTGAAAACGTGTGTGATGAGAGGATGTGTCTCACGGGGTTGACAGGAAGGTTCAGTGACTTAGCCCATGGCAAAGGCTTTTGAGCCCAATGCCTGGTGAGCCTTCAACAAGTGAGTGCTTTGATCGTCTGCATAGGGATGTTATTCAGAGCACCCCTGTGTGGCCAGTGCTAGGCTGGGCACTGCCAGGACAGACGTGAGCAGAGCCAGACTCCACCCTCAGGCTTCTTGTCATCAGGTGGGGAGAGGAGGTAGAACCATCACTGCACCCCCAAACGCTCTGCGCACGCCTGGCTTGAGGCTCCACCAGGGGCTTATCCTGGAGAGTTCTATAGACGTGAACCCCAGACTGGGCGCTACAGCTAGCACTTTGGAAGGCCACTTTCCAGCATTTTGGGAGGCCAAGGCAGGTAGATCACCTGAGGTCAGGAGTTCAAGACCAGCCTGGGCAACATCATGAAACCTCGTCTCTACAAAAAAATATGAAAATTAGCGGGGTGTGGTCATGTACACCTGTCGTCCCAGCTACTCGGGAGGCTGAGGCATAAGAATCACTTGAACCCAGGAGGCGGAGGTTGCAGTGAGCTAAGATTGCGCCACTCCACTCCAGCCTGGGCGAGAGAGTGAGATTCAATCTCAAAAAAAAAAAGAAAAGAAAAGAAAAAAGAAACCCCCAACCAGGAGAAGGAAGTGGCTGATGCCCTGGCAAGGCTGCAGCTCATTTGAAACCTTGAGTGATGGTTTCAATCGGTTCTCAGTTTAGCTAACCTCATCTTGCCTGTCCCTGGTGTACAACTGACCCGAAGAATCTGATTTGGGCAGAAACAACTCCATTTCAGATGTTCGGGATTCAGCCTCTGAAGCAGCAGTGTGGCTCTGGACGTGTCGGGATGCCACCCTGTGGACAGTCACCTGCAGCGGAGGACGGGGTGGGGCTGGCAGACAGGACCCAGGGGAACCTGTGAATGCACCTGCATGCGAGCACCACCTGCCCGTGGACAGGCCACTCAAGCTCCCAGAGGCTTATCGTTTCTTCCTGTAAAGTGGGCCAATTGGTGGGACACATTCCATGCTGCTGTTGCAGGATTTATCGAAGATGCCTGACGTGGAGTGAACCCAGCACAGTAGCTGTTATTGTGTGCAAGTGTCGAGGGGAAGGGGCTGAGCTTTCCAGAGGTACAGCCGTCCATGTGCATTGCGTGAGGGGTCATGGCTGCAGCAAGACAGGGCGGTGTGAGCACTAGAAGAAAGGTCCAGCCTTACGGGCTGCCTTTACGTCTGGGGAAAGCTGCCGGGGAAATGGCCTAGCTGCGAGCTCTTACCCCACAGACAAGGTCCCTAGGCCACGTGACCCGCCTTACCACGAGACCAGGCACGATGCCTGCTCGTCCCTGAGCACTGTGCTTCATCCAGTTCCCCGCCCCCATGGAATTACAGAAACAAGTCAGTGACATCCTCCCATGGGAACCAAGGGGCCCACGCCTTCTTGTCACTACAGAGCCTTTCCCCAGTCCCCACTTGCACAGTCTGCTTCCAACTAAGACCTCCACGTGGCCCCACGTGGCATGTGGTGTCCTCTCGTCGGGGGGCAGTACCTGTGGCTGAGCCTCCATTGTTCATCTCATTCATTCTGTGCTGGGTGTCGCTTGTCATCCTTCTGCCCGAGGGTGGGAGTTCACTCACCCCTGGGGTGAGTAGGAGGTGATGAAAGGAGACAGGAATGGAATCTAGGCTCAGATGAACCTGGGTCTGCACCCTGGCCCTGCTACCAGCTGCATGTCCCAGAACAAGTCACCCACCTTCTCAGAACCTCAGTTTCCCCATCGTTGATGTGGAGATAATCATGCCCAAGGCTTATGGCAGAAATACACATACGATCATCCATGCATAACAGCACAGGAGTGGCGGTGAGCCACATACGCTACATGGAACGGAGCACTTAGAAGGGGTACTATGTAAATTATGTCTCAGTAAAGCTGATTTTACAAAAACACACAGAAACAGCTAGATGTGGTGGCATGTACTTGTAATTCCAGCCACTAGAAAGGCCAAGATGCCTTAGGCCGGGTGTGGTGGCTCATGCCTGTAATCCTAGCACTTTGGGAGGCAGAGTCGGGCGGATCACAGGGACAGGAGATCAAGACTATCCTGGCTAACATGATGAAACCCCATCTCTACTAAAAATGCAAATAATTAGCTGGGCACGTGCCTGTAATCCCAGCTACTTGGGAGGCTGAGGTGGGAGAATCACTTTAACCTGGGAGGCAGAGGTTGCAGTGAGCTGAGATCCCGCCACTGCACTGCAGCCTGGGCAACAGAGCGAGACTCCATCTCACAAAGGGAAAAAAAAAGGCCAAGGTGTGAGGATCACTAGAGCCCAGGATTTCAAGACCAGCCTGGGCAACATAGTGAGACTCCTGTCTCACAATACATGCAGAAAAGATGAGCACTTCTACAGGCTGATGGCTCCGTGTGGAATCTCTCCCCTGGAAACCCGAGGGTGTCCACCATCACTGGCTCGCTCTCTAGTGCCTCAGGGAATCTGCTGTGGAATCGGACGGCTCAGTTCAAAAGCAGGCTGCCCCCTCACCAGTTTGGCCACCTTCAGAAAGCTGCTGCACCACCTGTGCCCCCATTTCTCTAGCCCTAACACGGGGATATTAATGAGCGTTTTCCCATTGGGCTGCCGTGAGGATGAGGTGAGATGATACATACCGCGTGCTCTGCACGGTGCTGGGAACACAAGGGCTTGGTAAATAACTGTGAGCCCACAGCATCTCCCTCCATGGGACGCCCACACTCCCCATGCTCCCAGAGCCTTCAGCCAGAAAAGGGGGACACTGTGCTCAAGGTGCCCCAACCTCCTGTGGGCTCCTGCCTGAAAATCTTGTTTTAACAACGATATGGTGAGCTCCTACTGTGTGCACGGCAGGATGGGAGAGGAAAGCGGACAGCAGGGACAAGCACTGCTCCTGGAGGTCCAGTGGGGTGGGGTGGAGCAGGGCGATCACAATTAATTAGAAAGAAAGGCGGGGGTGGGATGAAGAGAAAGGAAAAAGGGACAAGATAAGGAAAGAAAGATACAGGGGAGAGAGCAAGAAAAGGGGGAATGGACAGAGAGAGGAAAATGACAAAGAAAGAAAGGAGGAAGAAGAGAGGGAGAAGGAAGAGACAGGGGTAAAAGAGAAAGAGAAGAGAACAGAAAGAAAAGAAAGGGAAAGGAGGAGGGAGGGAAGGAGGAAAGGAAGGAAGGGAAGCAGGGAGGGAGGGAAGGGTAGGAAGAGAAGAGAATGAGTTGCTTTGTGTTTCAGCCAAGGTCTTTCATGAAATTCTGAGCAGGACTCAGGAGAGAGCCTGGGGTTTGCAGGTGTGCCTCAGACTAAAAGATTACACCATGCCAAAGTGTACATTCTTATTTCAGTGTGGACATCTGTCTCCAGATTGAAGTCATCAAAGCTGTCTTCAACACAGCAATAATCTGTTTACAAACCTGTAGACATGTCCCTGGGCTCAGAATTCATTAACGAGCAGTGGTTCTGCCGACGCTGGTCGTCCCCGGGGTGCAGCGGCCAGTCTCGGGCTGAGAGGGATGGCTCCGTCTCCAGCTCGCCCAGACCCTCCCCGCCGCTCCGCCCTGCCTCCGGTAAATCACACCGCCACTTTTATCCAGTTGTTCCTCAAGATGGAGAATCTGCCACTAACAGCTGTGCTTGCAAAACAGCTTTCTTTGAAAGAAAACTAAGATGGATAGCTGTAGACTGACTGCAAAATTTCTTAGCCACAGAGAGGGCTGAAACAGCCGTGGGCCCAGGATGCATCCAGATGGCCCAGAGAAACACCAGGCCACGGGGAGCCCCAGGGAGAATGAATCCTTGAAGAGAAAAGAAAGAAATGCCTCTCTTTGTTTGTTTTTCTTTTTTTTTTGAGACGGAGTTTCGCTCTTGTTGCCCAGGCTGGAGTGCAATGGCGCGATCTCGGCTCACCGCAACCTCCGCCTCCTGGGTTCAGGCAATTCTCCTGCCTCAGCCTCCTGAGTAGCTGGGACTATAGGCACGCGCCACCATGCCCAGCTAATTTTTTTTTGTAGTTTTAGTAGAGATGGGGTTTCACCATGTTGACCAGGATGGTCTCGATCTCTTGACCTCGTGATCCACCCGCCTCGGCCTCCCAAAGTGCTGGGATTACAGGCTTGAGCCACCGCGCCCGGCCCTTTGTTTGTTTTTCTAATATTTCTTTTCAATTTGTTGAACACAAACAATTCTGCTTTTGCAAGACCATTTTCTTCCTTCCTGAGTTCCCTCCTGCCTTCTGATGTAAGCATGTTCAACTCCAGGACACGAAGCAAGGAAGGGAGTGCCCAGTCTATCCCTGCCCGCCCCACACGCCCTCTGCAGAGGTGCCCCCTGCTGCTGCCTGGGTAACTGGGTAGGGGCTTCAGAGTCACACTGTTCCTGCAAGGGTCTGCCAGGGAATTCCGTTGGAAGGGAGGAAGTGGGAAGCCCACTTGGCCATGGATCGTATTCCTAAGTCCACACTCTCAAATCTACCAGTGTGGCAAGAGGGTTGCTAAGTCAATAAGCATGTGACGCCTTATACGCAGGTGGTAAGTGCTGTGGACAAAAATCAGGGGAGAGAAGCAGCTAGCCTCAGGGACAAAGAGGTTGCTAGTTGTTTTCTTTTTCTTCTTCTTTTTTTCTGTTCAAATAGAGACAAGGTCTTGCTCTGACCCCCAGGCTGGAGGGCAGTGGCGTGATCAGAGCTCACTGCAGCCTTGACCTCGGGGCTCAGGCGATCCTCCTGTCACAGCCTCCTGAGTAGCTGGGACTACAGGTGTGCACCACCGCATCCAGCTAGGTTTTAAATTTTTGGTAGAGATGGGGTCTCACTTAGTTGCCCAGGCTGGTCTCAGCCTCCTGGGCTCCAGCAATCCTCCCACCTCAGTCTCCCGTGTAGCTAGGGCTACAGGTGCGTGCCACCACACCTGGCTGCTTTTTACATTTTTTATACAGATGGGGTCTGACAATGTTGCCCAGAGTGGTCTAGAACTCCTGGGCTCAGGTGATCCTCCCGCTTTGGCCTCCCAAAGTGCTGGGACTGCAGAGTGAGCCCCACACCCGGCCATCACACTGCCTCCTGCACCTGTGCCGTCCGAGGTAGAGGAGACGTGAAACGGAGCAGACACCGGCGACGCTTCCACCCTCAGCATCTTCCCTTCCTTGTTGTCTCAGTCACCTGCTGCTGCATCACAAATTATCCCAAACCTCAGTGGCCTCAAACCACCATTTATTATGATCATGCCTCAGTGGTCTGTGAGTCAGTCTTTCAAACAAGGCACCGCTGAGATGGCTCAGACGGTCGGGGCAGAGGGGCAGAAGCTGCTCCATCTAAGGGAGCATCTCCCTTCCCTCAGCTTCCTTACAACATGGCACCGCAGAGCCGCGGGGCTTCCTCCACGGAGGTTTCGGGCTCCAACAAGGTCAAGCCAGAGGCTGTCTTTCCTGCGTATGCTGAAGTCGGAAAGAGCACACGATCCCTTCCACTGCACTCCAGTGTTCAGCACAAACACGGGCCAGCCCACATCCAAGATGAGGGGAAACAGATCCCTTGCAAAGGGAGGGTCAAAAGATTTGCTGCCGTCTTTAATCCGCCACACCTGCATACAGATAGGCTGCACATTCTGGCTGTCTTGCAATGAGGTGTGGGCATGGGGCTGAGTTTCATGTCACAAATGTGACATGGGCCAGTATGATTTCATGCAGAATTCTTTTTTATGCATGACAAGGTCTCACTCTGTCACCCAGGCTGGAGCGCAGTGGCATGATTATGGCTCACCACAGCCTCCACCTCCCAAACTGAAGCCATCAGCCCACCTCAGCCTCCATGAACTCCTGGGCTGAAGCCATGCCCCCACCTCAGCCTCCTATAGTGACACCTTGCTAGGTTCCCATGCTGCACTAATCTCTCTGTGACATTGTCTAGTTTCACCTCTTCACTGGTTCATTGTCTGTCCAGCTCCCCTCCCTGAGCCTCCGACTAGATGTTAAGCCCCATGAAAGCAGAATTTGAACTGTTCTTCCCTGCACCTTCCACAGTGCCTGGTGCATCACAAGGACTGGGTGAATATTTATTGAATGAATAAAGGTTATGCAAATTGATCTGCGCTCAACTGTCTTCTCGGTTACCTGAAATGGATACTCCTGCCCTCTACCTAGCGTTGCATGTAAACAATCGAGGTTATAGTATCCATATCATGCAGTGGTAAGAGTTAAACACACTCTTACCCGTGAAAATCTTGCACCAGTGAGGGGCTCATGAACGCTGGCGGCCCTGCTGCAGCCGGTCCTCCGTCAGCGCTGGGGGTTTTGTGTGTGTGCGTGTTGCTTTGTCGCTTCTCTGAGAGCAGCTTTGCCTGCTGCTGCCTTTTTGTTGGGAATAGATGCTGGAGATAGATGTTGGAAATAGATGCTCGGTGCCGCAAAGAAAAATCAGCACTGAGACAAAGGATCTTTCAGCAATGCAATTTTTGCTTCTTGGACTGTGGGAAAGGTACCCTCTTCAGCCTTCTTGCCACCAGAGTACAAAGAACAAAGGAAAACACACAAATTTATTTCTTATGCATTTGAGGTTGTCCTTACTGCTTTGTCTGATCTCCGTTGGCTGGAGCCAAACCTCACAGTCTACACTAAAACCCGATTGGCTAACAACTTAAAACTTTTCTAAACAGGTAAAAGCAATGGAGAGCTGGGACACGCCTGTGAGCATGCCCAGCACAGATATCTTGGTTAAAGCACAAGGACACAGAATGTACTACGTGCCTGTAAGCATGACATGTCTAACAGCTACATAGGATGGGGATTAACAAAGTTATTAGCAGACTTATGATTTAACAAGAAAGGAAACTTTAAAAAGGAACTTTTCTACTTCCCACACTTTTCCTCTGATTATTCCATTTTCTTCCCATTTTATTCAAAGCCATGTGAATGGAAAAGGCTGGTCCCAGAGGTGTATAAACCCCTCCTGTGTATTTGAAATTTGTCCAGCCTCATCTCCCAGGCTTTGGGACCGCTGGGAATTGCCAGTCTAACAAAGAAGTCATCCAGCTGAAGCACATTCTCTCTCTCTCTCTCTCTCTCTCTCTCTCTCCCCCCCCCCCTCTGTTTTCATTCTCCATGCACTTCAACAAAATATTTGCTCTCTCTTTCAAGGAGCTTCCTTAGCCTGAAGTGATTAGAAAAAACATCTGAAAGTTGTTGTAGCGTCTGCTGCTTCTAGAGAGAGTCAATATTTAGACTACACAAACGCAAAACACAACAACCCAGCCACAATGCACCCACTGCCCTGGGGAGGGGGAACATCGCTTTGCTGGACCGAGACATGCCATGTTGTTCAGATTGGTCTTGAACTCCTGAGCTCAGGTGATCTGCCTGTCTCAGCCTCCCGAAGTGCTGGGATTATGAGCCACCGCGCCCGGCCAAAATATTTCTTAAGGCATAGAGTGTTATTTACTTATAACTGACAGATACTAATTGTATACATTTATGGAGCACAATATGGTATTTTGATATATTTTTTAAACTCCCATTCTCAAAGGTGTTTGCTTTGGATGATAGGTAGCGTCGTCATCCTGTTCTTGGGGAGAGGAACAGACATTCCCATCCTCTCCAGAAACAGAAATGCAGATAAGTGGCCCCCGTTGGTGGGAGTGCTTCACTGGCTCACATAAGATATGTCCCATTTCCCATACTCTTTCCAGCTTCTGAGCTTTGGCTAGTGGTGCTGCCCCAATCAACAAGGCATTGTTTCTCTTTTCTCATCAACCATCCTGTGATTGAAGCACCATCATCCTTTAAGGCAAACTGTGGGCTGTGCACCACTGCAGGTACTGAGGCTGGCTTCAGGCAGCACAGGGCCAGGCACCAGGCAGGCTCACGTTACCCGATGACGGAAATGCTCCCTCCGCAATCTGCTCTCAGCAGCCTTGTTTCCTTGATTCCACCCTTGCACCGTAGAGTCTCTTCAGCCAGCCGCCTCAGTCGGCTGCTCCAAGAGGCCCAGAGGTCCCCGGCTCAGTCAGAATCACATTCCAGGCTGAGCACAGTGGCTGACGCCTGTAATCCCAGCACTTTGGGAGGCCGAGGTGGGTGGATTACCTGAGGTCAGGAGTTCACGACCAGCCTGGTTGACATGGCAAAACCTCATCTCTACTAAAAATACAAAAATTAGATAGGTATGTTGGCAGGTGCCTGTAATCCCAGCTACTCAGGAGGCCGAGGCAGGAGAATCACGTGAACCCGGGAGGCAGAGGTTGCAGTGGGCCGAGATCATGCCACTGCACTCTAGCCTAGGCAACAGAGCAAGACTCCATCTCAAAAAAAATAAAAATAAATAAAAGTTGCAGTTGTGAAGAGGGAAAATGTCTAGAGATGGAGGCCCAGCAGGAGGGCCGTAGTCAATAACATTGAATCCTATACTAAAAATTAGCTAAGGGGAGATTTTAGGTGCTCTGACCACACACACAAGAGGGAGCTCTGCGCCGTCACTACGGCTCATGCTGTCTCAGCACTTTGGGAGGCTGAGACAGGAGGATCTCTTGAGTCCAGGAGTTGAAGACCAGCCTAACCAACATGGCAAGAACTCGTCTCTACAAAAACTTAAAAAAAAAAAAAAAAAAAAAGGCCGGGAGCGACGGCTCACATCTGTAATCCCAGCACTTTGGGAGGCCAAGGCATGCAGATCACAAGGTCAGGAAATCGAGACGATCCTGGCCATGGTGAAACCTCTACTAAAATACAAAAAAAATTAGCCAGGCATAGTGGCGGGCACCTGTAGTCTCAGCGACGCAGGAGGCTGAGGCAGAGGAATTGTCTGAACCCGGGAGACAGAGGTTGCAGTGAGCAGAGATCATGCCACTGCACTCCAGCCTGGTGGTAGAGCAAGACTGCATCTCAAAAAAAAAAAAATATATATATATATATATTAGCTAGGCATGGTGGGAGGCCAAGGTGGGAGGATCGCTTGAGCCCAGGAGTTTGAAATCAGCCTGGGCAACATAGTAAGACCCTGTCTCTCTTATAAAAAGTAAAAAATTAGCTGGGCATGGTGGCATGTGTCTGTGGTCCCAGCTACTCGGGAGGCTGAGGTGGGAGGATCGTTAGAGCCTGGGAGGTCAGCCCATGATCCACTGTGAGTCAGCCATGATCCACTGCATTCCCACCTGGGTGACAGAGCGAGACCCTGACTGTAATTAAAAGAAAACACACGAGGTAACTATGGAAGGTGACGGAAATGTTCACTTGCTTTCCTGTAGGAATCATTTCACCATGTATATGACGTGTATCAAAATATCATGTTGTACATCTTAAATATGTGTAATAAGAATTAACTAACAAACTGATTTTTTTTTAAAGAATTGTCTTGTTGGCTGGGTGGAGAATAGGCTCTAGGGGGCAAGGGTGGAATCTTCGGATCAAGGTCAGAGGCTCTTGTAAGAAAGCGCCCAGGTACTGCATGAGGAAGGTGGCCTGGAAGGAAGCCATGGTGAAGCCTTGGTCAGATTTGTGGCTTACTTTGAAGATCAAGGCAGTAGGATCATTATGACTTGTCCATGGGCTGTGAGAGGCACATGGCAAACGTGCAGCACATACGCTGTGCCAGACCCCGTCTAAGCACGTGGCATGTGGTGACTCGTTTAAATCTCAGCCACTCAGGGAGGAAGCGACCATCATCATTGTCTTAGGTGACATCCTCCAGGTGCCACTTGTCCAGTGGCAGCACGGGACTTGAACTTGGGCAGTCTAGCTCTAGAGTCCAAGTTCTTAACATTTATGTTTTATGAGAGTTAATTTGGGAGGTTTAAGTCCACCTGGAGAGATGTGGCTTATACTCAGGACAATCTCGGGACACTCCCCGAGACCACAGCTTGTTCTTTGAGCTCACAGTCCTTGCCACGAGCCCGGGGCAGGGCGGACAGGGCCAGGAGACAGAGACATGATCTGAAGACTTCTCAGAAGAGGCAGCTTTTAGACAGTGTCTTAGAAGCTGATTAGGTGTTCACCAGATAAAAAAGGGAAGACGGTGCACCGATTCCCCTGCTGGAGAGAAACACACCTGAGACCCAACTCAGACTCCTCACATGCAATACCCTTTGCTGTAGCAACAAATTGGAACAACCCGAATTTTTTGGGTGTGGTGGCAGTTGCCTGGAATCCCAGCTACTCGGGAGACTGAGGCAGGAGAATCGCTTGAATCCGGGAGGCGAAAATTGCAGTGAGCCAAGATCGTGCCATTGTACTCCAGCCTGGGTGACAGAGTAAGTCTCCGTCTCAAAAAAAAAAAGTCATACAGTATGGACCCATCTATGCAAAATTTAAATGCATACAATTTTTTTTTTTTAAAGTCGAAGGACACAAACACGGTAAAATAATGAAGAAAAGAGAGCATAATAAATATGAAATCTACGACAGAGGAGGAGAGGAGGGCGACGTGGGGTGTGTGGCAGGTTTTGAGGATATTGATGAATTGTTCTCATCTCATTCTTCTTTATACAATCTCTATGTTTTCTACCATTTTTAAAGTATGAAGTTTTGTGTAATTTGTGTAACTAAGAAGCGGCCTTCTGTTAGTTGAGAATTAGCCTGCGAAGCTGGAAGGGTGTTAATTATTGGAGGGAGGGGAAGTCGTCGATGGCCATGAGGTGAAGTTTAGCCCAGTCCACGCGTCTTCCCTTCCTTCGCTCCTGCATCTCCAGTGCCTTCCAAACAACGTAAGAGGAGCGGCCCTGATCTCTCTCATCCAAGCTCCAGGCATGGCTTCTAGAGGAGAAACATGAAAATAGCTAGAGAATTGGCCCGGTGTGGTGGCTCAGCTTGTAATCCCAGCACTTTGGGAGGCCGAGGCAGGTAGATCATTTGAGGCCAAGAGTTCGAGACCAGCCTGGCCAACATGGTGAAACGCTGTCTCTACTAAAAATACAAAAATTAGCCAGGCATGGTGGCATACATCTGTAATCCTGGCTGCTTGGGAGGCTGAGGTGGGAGAATTGCTTGAACCGGGGAGGTGGAGGTTGCAGTGAGCCGAGATCGCACCACCGCACTCCAGCCTGCATTACAG
>NW_016107638.1:2583672-2591314 GCF_001604975.1 Cebus imitator | reverse complement strand
AGGGTTTCACCATGTTGGCCAGGCTGGTCTCCAACTCCTGACCTCAGGTGATCGACCCATTTCGGCCCCCCAAAGTGCTGGGATTACAGGTGTGAGCCGACTCGCCCCGCCACTTTATTATTCTCTATTTTTTAAAGTCAGGTTCTCACCATGTTGCCCAGGCTGGAACACAGTGGCTCTTCAGAATCATGATCAGGGCTCACTGCAGCCTTGAACTCCTGGGCTCAAGCATCCTCCAGCCTCAGACTCCTGAGCAGCTGGGACTACAGGTGAATCATCAGTCACCCCATCGCTGGTGGTACATTTTTGCAGTATGTGTTTAAGGCAGTAACACTGTTTCCTTTTACAATAAATGATGTGAGGACAATACACCTCCCTACTGTATCAGGCACTGTACTGAGTTATTGTTATTCTTATTATTTATCTATTTTCTTTTAGAGATAGGGTCTCACTGTGTTGCCCAGGCTGGTCTCAAACTCAGCCTCAGTGATCTTCCTGCTTCAACCTCATGTAGTGTTGAGCTAACAGGCGTGAGCCACCGTGCCCGGCCCTGCACTAGGTTCTTTATACATACTTGAGCTCACTTAATTCTCCCAACGACCCGATAAGGCAGGCAATATTATTCTCCTGATACAGACAAGGTAGCATGCATATAGAGATGCAGCCTGCTTTCCTCTGCTGGGAAGCAGGAGAGCTGGGCTTTGACCTGAGTCTGCTCTGAAGACTGGTGGTCAGAGGAGGAGAAAGCGCAGAGACACAGAGGGCACAGCCCTGTGACAAGGAAGGCTGTGGCCGGAGTGAAGCGTCCACAGCCCAGGAACACCAAGCATGGCCGGCAGCCGCAGGATGGTGGAGGAGGAATGAAGCTCTGCCCCATGGCCTCAGAGGGAACACGGCCCTGCGGACAAAGGACACCTATCACTGAATTTAGGGCCGGCACACCTGATGGCCTCACTTTAACTGATCACATCTGCAAACACTCTTCTACCAAACAATGTCGCACTCATGGTGTCAGCGGCTAGGACTTGGACATAACTCTTTGGGGGAATGCAATTCAGCCTACCACACAACGTATCCTTTTCCTTAGTATTTTTCTTTAAACCACCTCACCTTCTTTTAAACCTAAGTAGGAGGCAGCAGAGAGCAGTGGCTAGAAACGTGGTCTTCGCAGACGCAGAAAGGAAAAAATGCTGCCTGATCCCACTCACATGCAGAATCTAAAAGAAAGTGAGGTGCATAGAAACAGGAGTGGAGCAGGGGTTACCAGGAGCAGAGAAGGAAAGAAAATGGGGAGATGCAGGTCAAAGGTTAAAAACATGCAGCCACGTGGGACGAAGAAGTCCAGGGGCCTCGTGCACGGTGTGAGGACAGTATTTAATAATAGTGTTTTATTCTTTTTTGAGGTGGAGTCTCTGCCCGTCACCCAGGCTGGAGAGCAGAGGCATGATCTCAGCTCACTGCGCCTCCACCTCCCAGGTTCAAGTGATTTCCTGCCTCAGCCTCAGTCTACTCTCTGTTTCTCCCTGTTTGCTTTTTAAAGATTCTGCAGGTAGGTGAGATAGTGCCACGTGTTTCTTTCCGTGTCTGGCTTATTTCACTTGTGTCTTCTACTGCCCCATCTATCATCACTGGAGACACACTTGCTTTCTGATGCCATGTCTGTGTTCACTATTAGAATGTGTTTCCTATAGTGAAATGGGGTGACAGTAGGTTTTAGGTGCTTCTACTACATTCAAAATGATTTGAGATAATGGGTGTGTTAATATGCTTGATAGTAGTAATCAAAACGTCATGTTATGTGCCTTAAACACATACTTTACAAATGAATAACTCTTTTGGGTCAAATTGCAGCTCTCCTGCTTCCTAGCTGAGCTGAGCTATTCAGGCAAGGGGCTGTATCTCTCCGTGCCTGTCACCCTGTCTGTGTAATGAGAATAGTCGTGTCCGCCTTCAGAACGCACTGAATTTCTGGCAATACTTTGTTAGGAAAGCCCCAGTAAATCATGCGTGTGGACATGGCAACAATTATAGTGGCATGGATGAGTCTGATTCGGAAATGCGGTGTTCCAGGTGGGCCCTGGGTCCCCCTTCTTATAGCACCTCTTTACATGGTCCCCTCTGATGACCCAGCTCACAACCCACTGTCCGAGGGTCCGAGGCTTGTCTTCCACATCAGCTTGTGACTGTCCCTAGGCTTTGTCACCATCTCTGCAGGACCTGGCCGGTCCTCTGTTCAAAAGCTACCATCAAACCAACCCTCTGGCAAGGCGGTCTTGCCTGAAATTCACGTGGAGGTGAAACTGACTGACGTGAACCATTCCCTTGATCAGGGACCACCTACGGCTGCAGCCCAGGGTAAGAGAAAGCAATGCCAGCAGGGTTATGTGTTAAGTTGGAGAACAACTCCCCATAGTGCCAGGAGCTTGACTGCGGAGGGTTGTGGACTTGGATAAAGGACTGAGATCCAGGAAAAAGTCCAAATAGGTAAAATTGGTGGATTAACGTGTTCTCACACTACTAATAAAGACATACCCAAGACGACTGGGCAATTTATAAAAGAAAGGAAGTTTAATGGACTCACAGTTCCACATGGCTGGGGAGGCCTCACAATCACAGCGGAAGGCAAAGGAGGAGCAAGGGCACGTCTTACACGGTGGCAGACAAGAGAGCTTGTGCCGGGGAACCCCCCTCTATAAAACCATCAGATCTTATGAGACTTACTCAATCACAAGAACAGCGTGGGAAACACCTGCCCCCATGATTCAATTGCCTCCCACAGTGTCCCTCCCATGACACATGGGGATTATGGGAGCTACAGTTCAAGATGAGATTTGGTTGGGGACACAGCCACACCATATCAATGGGTAACACAATATGTAGCAGACATCTGTTAATTTGTTGAGGTTTCCTTCTTCTTACTATGGAAAGGTCACCCCCAGGCAGGCTGGAGTGGCTCACACTTGTCATCGTAGCACTTTGGGAGGCTGAGGCAGGACAGTTGCTTGAGTCCAGGAGTTTGAGGACAGCCTTCCAACACAGCAAGACCCCCATCTCCACAAAAATCAGAATAAAAATATAAAAAATTTGCTGGGTATGGTGACGCAGGCCTGTAGTGCCAGCTACTCTGGAGGCTGAAGTGGGAGGATTGCTTGAGCCTGGG
This sequence comes from Cebus imitator, assembly GCF_001604975.1. NCBI lineage: Eukaryota > Metazoa > Chordata > Mammalia > Primates > Cebidae > Cebus > Cebus imitator. The sequence continues at coordinate 2,588,154 of NW_016107638.1, read as the reverse complement.
AGGTCAAGGAGCCCCATTTCAACAAAAATAAAACTAAATTAGCTAGATGTGATGAGGCACGCCTGTAGTGCCAGCTATTCTGGGGGCTGAAGTGGGAGGACTGCTTGCACCTGGGAGGTTGAGGTTGTAGTGAGCCATGATTGCACCACTGCACTCCAGCCTGGGCAACAGAGCAAGACCTCATCCCTAGAAACAAAACAAAACGCTATCCCAGAATTTCCTTGGGGAGCCACAGTCCCCAGTCTTTCTCCATGTGGTTTGGGAGAGCTGGTCCTGATCCCCTTTCCAGGGCCTTGGTGTGAACCAGGCCAATCGGAGCTTTGCACCTTCCTGGCTGTGGTGGTGAGTATCAATCTATAACTCTTCCAGTTAGAACCAATGAGATCAATTCTAAGACTCTTATTGGAACTTGTGGGAAAGAGAAACCTGATTTTTACAAGACTTAATGTTGGTAGAATAAAAGCAAGGAGTTCCTGGTGATCAGAAGCTCTTGCCGCCTTGCAGATAAATTGAGAGTAAAGTCAACACGGATAAACCCATATGCAAAAGATGACAAGAGACAGAGTGCTGGTAACATGATATGAGCTGCTGGATCCACCCATACCTGAAATCCATGTGTAGGCTTTGCATTTATTTATACCAATTTGTTTCCTATCATGCTTGAGCCAGACTGTACTGGATTTCTGCTGCTTATAGTCTTATGATGGAAATCCATCTCTCCAGTGCTGATGAACCTTTGTAGGGTTATATGCAACAGGAGAGATTCTCTTTCTACTGCAGGCAACGTTAGACCACATAAAGTCTCTGTGTCTTGGATGAACTTCTCTCAACGAGGTAAGAGCCTTCTGGGCTAATGAGTATGGGAAGTAATGGCTTTACTTAATTGGAATGATATAAATTGCTGTAATGTGAATTGTCTGCACAAGACAGAAATTCATGGTGGTGTACTGTTCTAACCTGTGACCTACCACTATGAAGGTTCTAGGCGAAGGGTCTATTATCCCGTGATGCTGGACTTTCCAAAGCACAGCGATTTTGTTTCACTTTGAAGGGCTGTAATGAGGCCAGCAGCTTACTCAGCACTCTCTGCCAACTGTTAACTTCTCTCACATCAATGGCCAGACACTCAGACCCTGCCCAGCCCGGGTGGGTGATGCCAATGCACTAAGCAGCCAGGGAGAGGGTACATAGTGTGCCTCTCCTCAGCGGCCGGGACTTCGAGCAATCAGAAGAGATGGCCCTTTCAAAGGAGACAGCCAGCTGACGCCCAGGGCCCAAAAGCCAATCTTAGCCGATTTCCTGATGTCTTTGGAAGTCTGGATTTTCTTTCTTTTCTTTTTTGAAACAGAGTCTCACTTTGTCACCCAGCCTGGAGTGCAGTGGCACAATCTCGGCTCACTGCAACATCCACCTCCTGGGTTAAAGCAATTCTCGTGCCTCAGCGTCTCGAGTAGCTGAGACTACAGGTGCCCACCACCACGCCCAGCTAACTTTTGTAATTTTAGTAGAGATGGGGTTTCACCATGTCGGCCAGGCTGGTCTCGAACTCGCAATCTCAGGTGATCCTCTCACCTCGGCCTGCCAAAATGCTGGGATTTCAGGCATGAGCCACCACTCCTGGCCAGAAGTCTGGATTTTTTGATGTAAAAAAAGCTCCTGATTCTCTGATGTTGTGTTTAGTGGTTTGAATCGTGTTCCACCAAAATTAATGCCCACCTGGATCTTCGGAACGTGGTCTCATTCAGAAGCAGGGTCTCTGCAGGTGTCGCAAAGAATGGAGATGAGATCACCTGGAATAGGGTGGACCGTACATCCAATGACAAGCGTCCTTTTAAGAGGCAGGGAAGGACACAGACACAGAGAAGGCCACATGAAGACAGGCAGAGATGGGAGCAATGTCATCACAAGCCAGGGGACGGAAGCGGCCAGGCCAGCTCCTACCACAGAGCATCTGGAGGGAGTCCGCTGTGCCGACACCGTGATTTCAGACCCATGCCTCCAGAATAGGGAGCATACCTTCCAGTGTGTAAGCCCCGAAGTTGGTGGAAATCTGGTCATGCAGCAGCCCTGGCTAGGACACTGAGCTATTAGGTCAATTGAAGAAAATTCCCTCCAAGCTGAGCAGAGTGCCCCCAACACCACACACAGCCAGCGGGCGCCTGCCAATCTCAGCCCCCTGTAGGCTCAGCATCTGACTCGCCCTAACCTGGTCCAAGGCTTCAGATGAAAATCTCCTCCAGCACAGCAAGCAGCTTTGGTAATGCTGGCTCCTGGAACTCACCGGGGCAAACACAGGTCCCTGGAAGAACTGGATGAATGAGGGGAGGGTGTCTGGATCCACCGCTCTGGGAAGTGCCCTATTCCTGGTTCCCAGACCGTTTCTATCTTGGGAAAAATGCAAGCATGTGTGCAAGGCATGTGTCCAGGTCGGCGCCTCTGAGTTGGCTGTCTCTGTTCAGGTCTTCCCATGTGGGGAGTGCCCTCAGCTCACCAAGATGACTTTCCAGAACACACCTCTGGCTCCACAGAGGGGTTGCCTGGAAACCTGCTCAGCCCTGCACCTGCGATAACCCGGGATAACCCAGGAGCTGGCAGCTATGCTCAGGGAAGCATGCTCAAGGAGGGAGGATGGGACCCATGGATAGCTTCACCCCCGCCTACCCCGTCTGATGCCCAAGCAGACAGCTCTGAGATGCATTGCAAAAGGCTTCTCCGAAAGACCCAGGGAGTCTGGCCCCAGGCACCCGCGGCGGCCACCGGCTCCGGAACTTCTCTTTCACCTGCTCTCCTTTCTCCCCAATTCCACTACCTGTTTCCTCATGCTGCCTTCCAGAGAAGCCCAGGCTTGAGGCATGATCATTCTCTCTTAGCCCAGCTTGGACTGCAAAGTGAGGACCCGGCCTTGGGTTCTACCTGTGCCCTGGGAACAAATCTGCAAGGGCGTAAATCCGTACACGACAGAGGACTGGCGTGTTCGAGCAGCACAGCTGCTAAAGACGCATTTTCGTCCTAATAAACGTGCAGTATGTCTCAAATCTCATACTGATTTTGAACCTGGGAGGTTTTGGAAAAACAACTTCAGTGACCAGGTGTTTTACATTCTGGTGAAAGCCGATGGTAATTTTCTTCTCTATTAGAGGCATTCGAGAGAATTCCTTTGCAGTTTTTGAAAATAGCCTATGGTTTTGGGTTTCGGCCACTAGATAGCAGGCTGAATAAGAAATGCTGGAAATCTAAGAGCAATTTCACCAACTGCTAGACCGAAGGTGGGGGCTGTCCTTAGACACGTGCACACGTATGTTCAGTGCAGCCCCGTGTACAATAGCAAAGACCTGGAACCAACCCAAATGCCCATCAGTGACAGACAGGACAAAGAACATGTGGCACATATACACCATGGAATACTACACAGCCATAAAAAACGATGAGTTCGTGTCCTTTGTAGGGACTTGGATGAATCTGGAAACCACCATTCTCAGCAAACTGACACAAGAACAGAAAACCAAACACCGCGTGTTCTCTCACAGGTGGGTGTTGAACAACGAGAAGACATGGACTCAGGGAGGGGAACATCACACACTGGGGGCAGCTGAGGGGAGTAGGGGAGAAACAGCGGGGGGGTGGGGAGGGAAAACATGGGGAGAAATGCCAGATATAGTATGCACCTAAAGTAAAATAAATAATTTTTTTTTTAAAGTGATTTGCCGCCTGGCGTGGTGGTTCACGCCTGTAATCCCAGCACTTTGGGAGGCTTAGGTGGGCAGATCAATTGAGGTCTGTAGTTCAAGACCAGCCTGGTCAATATGGTGAAACCCGGTCTCTACTAAGAATACAAAACAGCCATGCATGGTGGTGGTGCACACCTGTAACCCCAGCTACTTGGGAGGCTTAGGCAGAAGAATTGCTTGAACCTGGGAGGCGGCGGAGCTGAGATTGCGCACTGCACTCCAGACTGGGCAACACAGCAAGGCTCCATCTCGAAAAAAAGTGTTTTGCTAGGGGAGTCCTGCTCGTGTGGAGTTACTCCCCCCTCACCTCCCTCCCAGCCCTTCTTTCTGATCATCGCACACATCAGGCTTTCTCCCGACTTTGGGCTTCTCCCTAGTTCTTCCGGCCTGAAACTGTCCTTTGATATTAGCAAGCCTGCTCCTGGTCCCTCGGTGTCCCTGGACAAACCAACCTAAGGCAGACGTCCTCCTCCAACTGCCTCACACATCACATCACCTTCGACTGTTTCTTCAAAACCCTTTCGCTTGCTGAAATGTGACCGTTTGCTGACACGTTTATTATCTGTCTCTCACGTTAAAATGTGAGCTCCAGGAAAGCTGAATTCCTGTTTAGTTCACTGCTGCGCCGCTGTCTAAAACGGAGCTACGCATCAGACAGGTGGCTGAGGGATATTTGTTGAGTGACTGAATGGCAGGAGTGAGTGCATGAACAACCTCTGACGCACGAAAACAACCAGGCTGAATCTCCTTCTCC
>NW_016107638.1:2524830-2583432 GCF_001604975.1 Cebus imitator | reverse complement strand
TTTTTTGAGACAGAGGAGTCTTGCTCTGTCGCCCAGGCTGGAGTGCAGTGGTGCAATCTCTGCTCACTGAAAGCACCTTTCAGGTTCAAGCGATTCTCTTGCCTCAGCGGAGGCTTGAGAATCTCCTGAGTAGCTTGACTCACCACGATGCCTGGCTAATTTTTGTATTTTTGTAGTAGAGACGGGGTTTTGCCATGTTGGCCAGGCTGCTCTTGAACTCTTGACCTCAAGTGATCCCCCCGCCTCGCTCTCTCAGTGCTGGGATTACAGGCGTGAGCCTCTGCGTCCGGCCTCTCTGGCTCTTTTGACGTTGTTCCAATGTTATTATGATTCACTGTGAATGAGTCGATTTGAACTCAGCATGGTGTCCGGATCATTAGAAAAATGCTGACCTGTGTGGTTTGGTTTCTGTCTTTGAAATATCTGAGCCCTAAAGAGCAGTAAAGCGAGAAGTGCTGTGGGTGTACCGGGCTTGGTTTGGGTTGAAGACTTTAAATGGTGGGCATAAATCCACTCTGAAGCTTCTCTGAACCTCCCTGAACTGCGTCCATTCCTTTCCTCTAACAAAGACAAACCACTTACATAGAAGTGAAGTTGTAAATTCTGGCTCATTGTGGCGGCTTTGGATAAGTCACCCATTTGCAATTCAGAGTAGCCGGAGATTGTGCTGGGTGTGAGGGAGTGCCAGGGATGTTACGTCCTGGAAACAGACAAGTCCAAGGGCTGAGAAATGGGGTGACCGTGGGCAGCTGGCCGGGGCGGGGGAGGTGCGGGAGGCTGAGGCTGAGAGGGCAGGAACAGTCCTGCCTCTGTTCACTATGGCGCCCTTTTGCTCATCATGGAGTTTTATGCATTAATTTTGAGTTTTTAAAATACGGAGTTAAATTATTTTTATCCTGGCTACCTCCGTCAACTTCGTGCTCCATCTCAGCCCTGGGCACAGGATAGCTTCACCTCGCTGCCAACGGAGGAGCTGGGGCAGGGAAAGAGCCCCTGGCTTCCCCAGATTTGGAAGACCCAGGAGAGAATGCTGAACTACCTTAGGGCTATGAAACGATCACTTACTTCCATGGCTTCAAAAACATTAGGAAGCACGTGAGCGCGGCCTGTTTTTCTACATTCAAACAAATACCCTCCATTAATTTCCCATTAATTGCTTCAACCAAGTATCAAAACCTGGTGGCCTCAAACAGCGCAGATGTATTGTTTTTCAGTTCTGGAGATCAGAGTCTGAAATGGGACTCACCGGGCACTGCAGACACTGTGCCCCGCTGAAATTCCTACGTGACAGCCCAGTCCCCAGTGTGAAGGTATTAGGAGGTGGGTTTGAGAGGCCATCCAGCCTCGAGGGCGGCACCCTCCTGATGGGGTTAGTGCCCTTATGAGAAGGATAGGAGCAAGAGAATCTCTGCCCCACGTGAGGACACAGCATGAAACAGGCAGTGGGCAACTCAGGAGGCACCTCACCAGCTGGTACCTTGACCTTGGAAGCCGCAGCCCCCAGGACTCTGAAGAATATATTCCCGTTGTTGAAGCCAATAATATTTCTGTCACAGCAGCCCGAACAAATGAAGACGCTGGTTAAAATCAAGGTGCTGACAGAGCTCTGTTCCCTCTGCAGGTTCCAGGGGAGAATCTATTTCCCAGCCTCTTCCAGCTTCCAGAGGTGCCCAAACCCCTAAGCTTGGGGACCCTCCCTCCTTCTTAAAAGCACGTGGCTCCCACCTGGCCCCATCCTCCCATCTTCTGATTCTGACCACCTGCCTCCATCTTTCACTCATAGAGGGCCTTGTGACCTTGGGGCCCACCTGCCTAGTCCAGGACAATCTGCTCATCTCCACGGCATCAACATAATTGCATGAGAAAGGTGCCCTCCGTCACTCATGGGTTCCAGAATCATGGCAGGAAACCTGGGGAGGGGATGGGGGTGGGGTGGTAATTATTCAGCACACAGCAAAGCTGGTCTGAATCTTAACCCAAAGTTAATTAAAATGGAATAAATTCAACAGATCTATTGTACAAAATGGCTACAGTTAATAGCAAGGTATTGTATTCTTGAAATTAATGAGAGATCTCGAGTGTTCTTAATCACAAGTAAAATATGTGCAGTAATGCACGTTAATTAGCTCGATGTAACCACTCCACAATGTATACATTTCCAAATGTGTTCTACACAACAAACATTAATATATACAATTTTTGTCAATTCAGTAGTTATTTTTAATGGAGAACAAGCTCATGACCTAGGGCCTGCTCCCGACACTAACTCACTTTTAGAGGCCTCCCTGAGTGAAGGACCCTGCAGGGTGCTTGGTTAGGGCCGGGCCCTCGCCTCAGCTGCACTGCTCCTGGCACTGGCCAGTGGCTCATTTTAAGGGGCTCCCGGCTACGTACGGTGGCTCACACCTGTAATCCCAGGACTTTGGGAGGCTGAAGCGGGTGGATCATGAGGTCAGGAGTTCAAGACCAGCCTGGCCAACATGGCGAAACCCCGTCTCTACTCAAAATACAAAAAATTAGCCGGGTGTGGTGGCACGTGCCTGTAATCCCAGCTACTAGAGAGACTGAGGCAGGAGAACGGCTTGAATCCGGGAGGCAGAGGTTGCAGTGAGCTGAGATCATGCCACTGCACTCTAGCCTGGGTAATAGGCTGAGACTCCATCTCCAAAAAAAAAAAAAAAAAAAAAAAAAAAAATTAGGTGGCAGCCATCTGTAATCCCAGCTACCCGGGAGGCTGAGCCACAAGAATCGCTTGAACTCAGGCAGAGGTTTCAGTGAACTGAGACTGCGCCACTGCACTCCAGCCTGGGTGACAAAGTGAGACTCCATCTCAAAAAATAAATACATTAATAAAATAAAATAAATAAATGAGGGAATCCCGGTGGGTGACAAATCTGCCAAATTGAACACCGACAGCATCATCAGGGGATCCTGGAGGCTGCTGGCAAGAAATGCCAGAGGTGAGTCCTCCTGGCCCGGGGAGCCTGCTCCAGCTTGGAGAGGGGACACAGCTGCCACCTTGGAGCAGGTGTTCTCGCTTTGGTCCCCATCCTCACCGGTGGTCAAACACTGCAATGAGCCTAAGCAAGATCAAAGACCAGCAAATGGGCACCCCCTCCCCGGCCCACCGGCCTCATCATTCCTCCAAGGAGCCTTTGCAGGGGTGATGATTTCCCGGCCTGGGCATGGGGAGGTGGGAGGGCCGGGGGGTGGGGCTTCGTGGTCGGTGCTGGGCAGGAGTGGTCCTGGGCACCAGCCCTCAAGGGTCCGCCTGCTCACGAGGAAAGTTGTGCCCATGATGTGCACACTCACGCCCTTGTGCATCTCGTGACGTCCTCCCGCCTGCTGGAGGCTTCTGTAGAGAAGGCCATGCCCCAGAGAAAGGACTGGCGCTTCAAACCCTCTGGCCCATCACCGAGTGGCAGCCCCAAGTGCCTTTTTCCCATTTCCCTGATGGATGTTAAATTGCAGTGTGATCATGAAAATCAGCTCTCCAGAACAGCTTCTGCCCGGCGGAGTTGGGGTTCCAGTTAGAGCAGCATGGGCACTGAAGGGGTCCTTCATCCGCCTTCACACACAGAGCACATCTCACCTCCAGTGGGTATAAATGGGCTGCTGCAGTTTTCCTGACCTCAGGAACACAGGACTTTTGTGTTCAGGATGCAGAAAAATTAAAGTCCTAGACCAAAAATGAAAAGGAAGAGGGCGGCGTGCCAGGGCTTGTCTTCTCTGTTCAGGCAGTTTGGATGACTTTACAGCATGCGGTAAGAGGGAAGGCTTTTCTTTCTTCTTAATTCAGTTATCTAAAGCTGGTAATGTTGTTCATGTCCATATTTGTACCCGTGAAGCAAATTTATGCAGTAATATAAAGAATAAAATTTCATGTGTAGATCCGTAGGAAAAAAACTTTAATTTTGTAAGCGATTAGCACTGCCGGTGCTGGAGGGAACAGCTGCAGCGTTCTCACCAGCCTTGTGTGGAAGGCATTTCTGATTGATGACGAACTTCTCTTGTGACAGCACACCAGGGCTTCATGCAGGTGGCTTCAGCACCCTGGGATCTGGCTTCCAGGGAGCAAAGGCTGGTTTCTGCACTACTGGAGCGGGCAATGACAGCCCCCAAGGAGGTCCAAATTCCCTTCTTCCAAGGACACCAGTCACATTGGAGTTCAGCCACACCCTAATCCAGTGTGGCCCCATCTCAATGTGATTCCATCTGCAAAGACTCTTTGTCCCAGTGAGGTAACAGTTCTGGAGGGACATGAAGGTTGGGGCTACATCAGTCAGTCCAGGACAGCAGCCACCTCCTTCTCTACCAGGACGGATCCTGGGAGGCGGCAATGTCACAGGAGGGCTGGCCCCCACGACCTCCAACATTCATGCTGGGTTGGACCGGCAGGGCCGGGGTGGATGCAGGCTTTTTCCATTCCCTTTTTCTCTCCTCCAAGCTCATGGCCCCCTGCGTTTCCCCCTTAGGCTTTTGCTAACAGCGAGGACCTGGAGGCTTCTTTCTCCATGAACGCCATCCTCTTGCCAGGCTCAGAAGCCTGCTGTGTGGAGGGCCCATAAAGGCATCTGCACACTTGAGGCCTCACTTTTGACTCACTAAATCAGCCTTCACCCAAGACAGTGAGGACGCTAGGTCAGGAATCCAACCCTTTCCCACAAAAATAACTCACATGGCTGGGGGCAGTGGCTCACGCCTGTAACCCCAGCACTTTGGGAGGCCCAGGTGGGTGGATCACTTGAGGTCAGGAGTTCAAGAGCAGCCTGGCCAACATGGTGAAACCCCATCTCTACTGAATTCTTGGCCAGGTGCGGTGGCTCATGCCTGTAATCCCAGGGTTTTGGGAGGCTGAGGCAGGAGTATCACTTGAGGCCAGGAGTTTGAGACCAGCCTGGGCAACATCGTGAGACCCTGACTCTACAAATGGAGAAGTTATTGGCTGTGATGCATGTCTGTAGTCCCAGCTACTCTGGAGGCTGAGGTGGGAGGATCACCTGATCTCAGGAGGTTGAGGCTGCAGTCAGTCGTGATTGTACCACTGCGCTCCTGCCTGGGCAACAGAGCAAGACCCTGACTCAAAAAAAAAAAAGGCCAGGTACGGTGGCTCACGCCTGTAATCCCAGCACTTTGGGAGGCTGAGATGGGGGGATCACCTGAGGTCAGGAGTTGGAGACCAGCCTGGTCAACATGGTGAAATCCCCTCTCTACTAAAAATACAAAAATTAGCTGGGCATGGTGGCAGGTGCCTATAATCCCAGCTACTAGGGAGGCTGAGGCGGGAGAATTGCCTGAACCCGGGAGATGGAGGTTGCACTGAGCCAAGATCGCACCACTGCACTCTCCAGAGTGAGACCCATCTCAAAACAAAAAACAGTAACTTTACTCCAATGCTGGACCTTCAGGAAGAAGCCTAGTTTCATCTCCATTCTTAAAAGTGGAACCTCCTTGCCCTGCATCCCTCTTGTCTGAGTCCCCTGAGAGCATCTCCTCTCTCTTCCAGCTTTCTGCAACCTGTCAGGACCCACACAGGGCTCAGCTTGCCCATGGGAGTGTGGGCCACCTGTCCTCTGGAAATGCTCCTTCAATTGGCTTCCAAGACACCTCCTTCGCCTGGGAACATCAGGTCCCAACTCCATCAATGTTCAGGCCCTCACGGAGCTCACCCAAACTCAGGCGACAGGTGTCTACCCACAGGTGACTCCAAATGCATCCTTCCCGCCCCAGTCACTGCAATCAGACGTGCAGAGTTGCTTTTGGACATCTGTCTGGAGAAGCCCTTTAGGCTTCAAAGAAAGGATTTGTGATTGACTTGAGAGTTCCAGGAAAAGATTAATATACCAATAGTTACTATTATTATTATTCTTGAGACCGAGTGTCCCTCTGTCACCCAGGCTGGAGCGCAGTGGTGCCATCTTGGCTCACTGCAACCTCCACCTCCTGGGTTCAAGTGATTTTCCTGCCTCAGGCTCCTGAGTAGCTAGGACTACAGGCATGTACCACACACACCCAGCTAACTTTGTAATTTTAGTTGAGACGGGGTTTCACCATGTTGGCCAGGCTGGTCTCAAACTCCTGACCTCCAGCCATCCACCCTGACAGCAGCTCTGATTAAGCAAGAGGGAAACGTTAGGGATGTTAAGGAGAGTTACACAATCAACCCCCCAACTTCAAGCCCACCATGAAAGCCCTAGGGCTCAAGGGGCTCATCCTGTGTTTCTGGGAAATGCCATACCCTGTGCCAGCCTCAACTCCCCATGCATTCTGTGGCTGGATCCCGATGCCAGCAGAGACACAGCCCAGCACAGAGGCCAGAACGCAGGTTTCTGTGCCGTTCTCACAGCTGGGAGGCTGTGACCAGGCCTCGGCCCTGAACGTCTTGATGTCTGCTCTTCATCTCGAGATACGCGTCTCTCATGACATGTCTCTCATGACACATTGGTTTGGGATTAGGGAAAACAGAGAAGAAATAAGGTCTCTAGCATTGGGCTGGCTTCCACCCCAAGCGGCTCTATGAAAACCTGGGTGTGCTCAGCTCACTTGGAAACCAGCAAATGCTGACTTTTCATGTACCACCCAGCCTTCCAACATTCGGCTGCTTCTTTCACCTTTTATATTCTGTACTATTTATTTGCTTAATAGATTCTAGTCCAACAAATCACTTTGTAGGCATTATCTCCTTTAAAAGGCCCTATTTCCAAAAGAACATGTTGGAATGCACATTTAAAAAATATTTACTCAAGTGACTTCATTCTGAGAGTCCCCATAACATATCTGGCCCATTTTAATAAGCATATCACCTTGTGGCACACAGCAATTTCACATTATTGCAGCACTCTGCTCTTGCTTAATGTGCTATTTTTCTCAGGTGATGGAATTCTGCACCCAGTGGAATAACTGGTAATACTGAGGATCATCCATTTTTTATTACTGAGAGTTCAGAAGTGAGGAGGGTTTGGACAGGCCCAGTGTGACTCAGACGCTGAGCTGTTGGGAAGTGTGGTGTGATGGGGAGCTGTGAGCTCCCCAATCCTCCCAGAAGCAGCAGCTCAGCCCCGGGTGCGGGGGGCACGAGGCCGGCCCCAGGGACCCTGTACTCGCCCAGCCTGGCAGCATATTCCGGCAGGACATGAGGTTGCAGCCTCACGCTGGGTTCACTGACCACAGGGCTGATGGGTCCCTGTCAGTCTTAAGAACTTTTTCTCCACATCTGTCCATGACACCGGGAGAAATGAAAAGCTCTGTCCCGTCCAATTTCCCTGAATAGAAGGTCGGTGTGTGCGTCTTCACATGGAGAGGAATGAGAAGACATTTGCTTCATGAGGCCAATAAAAGCCAGTTACACACACACACATCAAAGTACACACGTTTTGTGCTTATTCATTCAATTATTGCTTCATGCTGTAGGGTGAACCTGATCAACTACTATTGAAATTCACATGAAAATGTAAGTTGTCTGAAGAAAAAACAGCCTTTACTCTCACAGAACACTTCTGACACTGGATGGGAAAGAGGCTTTCCTTCCCCAAGTCACGCGGCGCTCTGGGGACACGGAGCATCCTATCATGTCCTGGAACACGCCCTGCCACGACCCGCCTGGAGGCAGCATCAGGATCCCAAGGCTGAGGGCTCAGGCCCACAGGGCTGGCGCCCTGGTCACCTATGCTTCTGACCAACTACAAAGCAGGGACTCCCACGACTCCCTCCGCAGGTTCAGCGGATTTGCCAGAGAGGCGCTGAGCTCGGTAAATGCTTTACTCACGTGTGCTCATTTATCATCAAGGCCGTGAAAAGGGCACAGAGGAGCAGGTGGAGGTGTGCAGGGTGAGGGGTGTGGGAAGGGGACTGGGAAGCTCCCATGCCCCTGGGGGTGCCACCCTCGGGGAACCCTCATGAGTTCAGCAACCAGGAAGCTCTCAGAACCCAGGCCTCTGGGGTTTTATGGAGGCTTCATTATGTAGTCAGGACTGATTATATCACTGGTGATCGACTCTACCTTCTACTCTCTCCCACCACCAACCACAGGCTGGCTCCCCGAGCATGCAGCTCCCCTCCAGAGGCTGTGCAGGCGCCTCCACAGATAGCCTTGTTAGAAAGATGCTCCCATCACTCAGGAAGTGACAAAGGCCTTAGCAGCTCTAGGTCAGGAGCTGGGGTCCAGGGGTCAAAGAGCAAATTTGTATTTCATAACCGTGGGCTTCTCCCAGTGCCCTATCTACAGGGCTTGTAGGAGTTCTGTCCCAAGATTCAGGGTCCAGACCAAATCTGTTTATTTCACCACACGATCACAGGCTGGTAACCTGATGACTTTGGCAACCCTTCAACTGACTTTCTGGAGAGAATTCCCCTTGTAACATTGACAGTTCGTCTAGCTGGGAGCAGCGCTGGCCGGACAGCGGGAGCTGACGATGACGTAGGAGGGGGTGGTTGCTCACTCACCGCTCACACAGCCCAGGGTGTTGAGGGCACAACACACAGGAGAAAGGTCCGAGAGCTCTCCCGATGCCACCTGCCTTTCCCCTTGCATGGCATCATGGGTTATTTCTCATGTGATATCTCCTGAAGACATGAATTCTGTCTCTGTAGAGTGGTATCCTTCCTAGCACAAGGCTTTTCAAAACCGCCCCCACTTTTTTTAACCCAGACTCACACCTCCAGCCCCTCTGAGCCCCAGTGATAAAGTGAGTGTCATCTGTTTTTATTCCACCTCCATTGGTTGAAATTTCCTTATATTTTTCTGTGGTTTTTCTATACTTTGTATTACACATGAACAACAATGTGAGGGTTTTTTGTCCTCTCCAAATGCTGAAACTATCCTTCAATGCAGAGGAGGCTGAGGGATCAGCAGACCCTGGGACACCCCAGGGCCGTGCAGGAACGTGCCTCCCCACCCCCTTCAGGTTCTGACTCGGGAAGCTCTGTGCCCTTCATGCGACAGGTGACGAATCCTCACGACACCTGTGTGCAGTGCCAAACTAACAGCGACCGAGGACAAACCACACAAATAACCAGCTCATGGATCGCAAATTCGAGATGCTTTTTATAATAAAGTTATGCCAAAAATACAGCAACAAATACAGAAAAATTATTAATGAACATGGAAGTCCCAGATACACGTACATAACAATACAAAAATGTGACCAAACAGTTCAAGTTCACATTTGACACTTTCAGTTGTTTTTAATTACACTATTTCTGTTCAAGAATGTTTTCCTTCCATACAACCATGATCAGTCTTAAGTCTCAATCGTACCAAAATAAAGCTATACATAAGCACTGACTAGATAGGGTATGAAATACCCGTGAGTTGCTCTGTGGCTTGAGATAGGACACATGGTCTCAAATGACACCTATGCATGCCTTGTCTTAAAAAAGAAAAGTAATGTTGATGGTTTAAAAAATAAGTACTTTTGGAAGCAGGAGATGAAATGTGTTTACTACCAGCCTAAATCAAAAAACGTGGCAAGCGCAAAATTGTTCTTATGAAGGAAACCATAAATATGGCATTGATGCAAAATCCTTGCATCTGACCATGCTTTAAAAAAAAAAAAAAAAACCCTCACTTTCCTCAATGTAATTAACAGTTGATTATTTTTTACAGTGAGATCATATTGCTATGGGAAGCAGGCGATACTATTTAAGAAACTGGGATGCCAACTAACATGGGTAGTTTCCCAAGACTTTGCAATCTCCACTTGTGGGTTTTTGTAAAAAAGGGAACCCAGCTACAGGATTCACAGAGACCTTGAATGACAAACAACATACTTGAAATCTGCAGCTCTCCTCCCAGAGGGCCCTGCGTGCCAGGAGACAGGCCGCAGTAAGGCACTTACCTAGCTCCTTTGGATAGAAGGAAAGAAGAAAACAATCCAGGCAACATGCAAGTTTCAGTGAAGTCAGACATTTTGTGGGAATTTAAAGTCTTGCCTGTCCTCAGTGCACCCCTGTCAGTTACTGACGTGTCAGCCTCAGAAACCGCACACAGCCTCAGGGGGGTCAGGCCCGCCCGCCACCGGGCACGCCATTGGCTCTCGATCGCTGATGGTCTCTCTGATGGTCGTATTTCACAGAAACAATGAGGAAAAGCAGGAGAGTAGCTCCTTGAATAGCAGCCAGAAGAAAAAAGTAATAGTTCAAATAGCAGCCATTGATATTACCTGGAGAAAACAAAAGGAGAGCCACAGGTAAGCTGCACTGCTACAGATGTTTTTGAAGACTTTACTATTTAATCTGGTTCCTACTAAGCTTTAACTGGAGTCATAAAAAAAGAAATGAATGTTGTCTCTGTAGTCCAAGATACGCAAGTATCTTCCTTTCAGGACCAATGGAGAAGCTCCCTGAATTGGGTATGTCTCCAGCGGGGGCTCCGGAGGTGGCTCTCTGCAGCCCCCCACCTGCCTCAGCAACCCATCCCTCTCTTCTGCGAGGTAAAAGGAGTAGGTTCCCTGAGGAAATTGGAGGAAAGGCAGCTCCCCAGGACTCAGGAAAATCCCTGCGTTGTCTGCAGAGACACATGAGGTGGTGAAGGGGACAGTGTCGACGCAGAGTGTGCCGTAAGGCAGGCGGCAAGCCTGCAAACCCGGAGCAAGCGGAAACCTGCCAAGCCAGCCTCCGGTGACTGCTAGTCTCCCCACGCCAGAACATCTGGGCCAATTGCAGACATTACCTTCCTGTGCTCTTGCCACCAGAACAAGTGTTAGCAGGTCTGGTGTGGTTTCCTTCCTGCCTTCCCTCGGCCGTGTTCTGCCCCTCAACTACATCAAGGGAACTTCCTCCACTTACACTTATGATTGGCCTGCTATGTATTTCTAAGGAAGGCAGACATGAAGATAACAAGAAAGCGCCCGACCATCTCCTTATCGAATCCTGAGGTGAACGTCTTTGTAACTTGGCTACAGAACCCGTGTGCTTTCTCACATCACAGATCACACTACGACAGAGCCTGAACATCGTGAATTCTGGAGTCACTACCTGGGTCACTGACAGGAAACAACACCCCCAACGCCACCCCCAACGCACCAGGGCCGACAGCTGGGCAATGTATTCCATGTATCAAAGCAAGAGATGAGCTGGTTTCTCAATGTGTCTTAAATATGTCCAGGCTTTAGCATCCTCAAACTGACACAGAGCAGATGCCTCTGCATACTTTAATACTAAGAGTTAGCATACACTGAATACCCAACTCAGTCTCAGGCACGACTGAGGCATTTTACACGCAATGTTTGCATCCCTAGCAGGATGGACAACACAGAGGCTCAGGTGATGGGTCCTGCAGCTCAAGAGATAGGGCTCAAACCCAGGCCTCTGAGATCTCTCTACTCAGTTTCCTCATCCGTAAAATGGGGAAAGCACTGAGGAGCAGCAGTTCAGAAAAGGCGCTCAAGAGGGAGCCTGGACACGGTGGGGCGCCAGCAGCAGGCGTCACGGTCACAATCCCCCTGTCACAAGGTCTGGAGCTGTCCACTCTGCAAACTGGCACTCTCTCCACCAGCGAGCAGTTTAGCAAGCACCAGCTAACATCACCACTGAATGCTGAGACATGGGAAGGATGTGTGTGCAGAAAACGGAAGGATACTGGCTCGTCATGACTGATCATCCAGGATGCGCCCAGGCCAGTCCGCACATCGCCCTGTGCGCTCCACCATGGCTGCTGCTGCCACCATGGCCGTCCCTGCCCCTGCAGCGTGTGCACCACCTACCGCTGGCTGGAAAGCACTGCTGCATGTTTCTGCATGACAAGGTCACAGGCGCATGTGGCCAGCAATGTCACGAGGGAAGTGAGTGCTTTGGAATCAAGTTGCTCCATTTTCTGCTCCTCTTCAAAAGCACTTTCTCATTTGTTTATTTTAAAAAGTGAGACTTCCTTTCTTCCAAAGATCTTTTTAAAGTTGGGTTATTCTGACACTTCCTTTTTCTGTCTGAACATTTAACACATGTTCAACGGTGCATTTATCAAATAAACACAATACAATGCATGTCTGGGCCAGGCACAGTGGCTCACATCTATAATTCCAGCACTTTGGGAGGTAGAGGCAGGTGGATCATCTGAGGCAGGCATTGAAGACCAGCCTGCCCAACGTGGTGAAATTCCATCTCTACTAAAAATATATACATAAAAAAAAAGCTGTGCATGGTGGCGGATGCCTGTAATCCCAGCTACTTGGGAGGCTGACGCAGGAGAATCGCTGGAACCCAGGAGGCGGAGGTTGCAGTGAGCCAAGATCATGCCACTGCATTCCAGCCTGGCCAACAAGAGTGAAACCCCCCCCATCTCAAAAAAAAAAAAACAAAACCCACAAACATCTGTATATTAAGGTCTCACATGTTTTTAAGAAAGCCCATTCACACCAATTACAGAAGATAATAATTTCCTGTGTCTATTGATTTGGAAAGAGTTGCTAACACCCTAAATCCTACCAGACTAAAGTTTTATTTCTTTCAACAGATGTTTTACAATATTCAGTCCTTACCACTTGTCAGGCTCTGTCCTGGGCACTCAGTGGCAATGCAAGCCCCAGCTTCCTGGAGCCTGGCACTGGCTGTCACTGGTATCTCAACATTGGCATTTGATGCTACCAGGATGAGGCTGTCATCAAAATATCAATGACATCATTTTATGTTCCGATTTTGAAAAAGAGTCTCCCCAAATGTAACAGTTACTGAAAACTTCCCAAGCTAAAGCTGGCAGGCCACATGAACTGAAGGCTGTGCTGCCCTGCGGAAGCAGTGATGCAGTCGGAGCCAGAGTGGTGGTGGGGTCTGAGCAGGGTCTGAGCGGTCGCGGTGGCGCGGTCCGGTGGCGAGGTCTGAGCGGTTGTGGTGGTGCAGCTCCAGCCAGCAGGCAGACACACCATGCACCGTCAGGATCTGTCTTAGGGTGGCATTACACAGGGCATTTGGACACACCTATGTCAAAACCTCCTGTGCATTCCTGGGCCTCTTCACAGGCAGAAGGATAATGACATAGGAAGATGGCGAACACTGGGGTTTTTACCAACTGACAAGACAGACTCTTGGGCCCCGGAGGAATGAGCGCACCTGGCCCCCTGGGTCACAAGGGGGACATGCAGGACAGGTATTTACAACAGCCCCACACTGCTAACATCCGGGCGCTCAGTGACAGCGGCATGGATAAATGAAGCAGCGGTACTCAGAAGTACAGGGAGATGCTCACAGACAGAAGTGCTGGGTGAAAGCAGACTGCCACAGCCCAGCACAGGGCAGGCAGGGTAACCTGTGGAAGCAGACGCCGAACAGTGCGGGTTTACCTTGGGTGGGGGGTGGTGGGGGGCAGTAAACTAAGGAGAGACCCAAGGAGGGCTTCCAAAAGATCCTCCATTTAGATCTAGACTGCAAACAGCAAGCTGCATGCTTCAGATCTGAGACCTCTACCATGGTATGCATGTTCTCCCCAGT
This sequence comes from Cebus imitator, assembly GCF_001604975.1. NCBI lineage: Eukaryota > Metazoa > Chordata > Mammalia > Primates > Cebidae > Cebus > Cebus imitator. The sequence continues at coordinate 2,570,013 of NW_016107638.1, read as the reverse complement.
TTAAATAACACCCATAAAAGGAGCCTGCTGGGAGGGAGGCCTCAGAAACAATGTAACAAAACTCTGGGGACTCTACCTTCATGGTCCTGTGACTTTACAGAAAGCTATTTCCTGTGTCAATCACGAGATGCTGAGGCAGGGACGGGGACCAGGGTGGCACAGACAACCCCGGAACCTGGCCTGAGAGCTGCTGCTCCTTCCAAGAGCACACGAATTCTGAGAGAACGCTAAGGAGTGGGCTTCCTGTGGATTTCCCACGTCACAGCCTTTATTTCTCCACCCAGGATGCCAAGGGCTGCTCGACAGATGAGCCCCAAGTCCCCTTACTGGTGTGAACCCAGGAGGCTGCCACACAACCCAGGGCACACCTGGGGGCTGCTGGAAACACGCCTCCTTCCTGAGACACTTCCCGTCCTTGCAGACAACAGACCCCAGCCTAGCCCAGCACACTCGCCCTGAGTGCACCAACGCAGGGGAGTCCACAACCTGTCAGACAGAAATGATGACTGAAGATAAACTCTGAGATATGAAATTAAGAATGAGGATTAAATGACTAGAAAGCAATAAAAATGACAAAAACAAGCCAATCCTTTATGACACATTTAAAGATAAAAACCAAGAAACAGAATCTTTGTCTTCAGAGCTATGGACTTGAGTCTTGATTTGAAGGAAGTCTGTCCCATGTACCACAAGAGGTCCCGTGACACTCAGAACCCACGAGAATCCTCAGACCTCCCTGTGCAACTGTGTATTACTCCTGGGGCTGTTCATCTTCAGGAGAAAAAATTCTATTTCAAAGGCAATCTACTTTATTATTTTTTTGTTGAGACGGAGCTTTGCTTTTGTTGCCCAGGCTGGAGTGCAATGGCACGATCTTGGCTCACTGTAACCTCTGCCTCCCTGGTTCAAGCAATTCTGCGTCACCCAAATCCACTTTCCCTCTTCAGAGCAAGCAGCCCTCAGCTGGCCATGGAGGTGGTGCCCACAGCCAGAAAACACTGGTGATAACTGTCCACAGCACATTGGTGGCCTCGAGTTCTGGGCCTTATATTAGGGCTCCACAGTCCTATACTAGTGGAAGGACTCTGGGAATTCTGCAATTTCTGTAGAAAAATTCCTAAATGTTCATTAGATTCTCAAGGGGATTTGTAACCTAAAAGTGGCTACATATGACCAGACCAGAGCAAATGCCACAAGATTATACAAGAAAATGTAACAAGGCTCTTTTCATAGCTGAAATATTTACAAAGGAAAAGAAAAAAGAAACCTTCACTTGCTGGGTCCATTTACAAACAATAGTAAACCTGGAGAAAGCAAAACTGATTTTTTATGAGTGGCTCTGTTCACCACTCAAGATGCCACCTACTGGTATTAATTGTAAAAACCCATCATGATTGATCATAAGAAATGTTTATTTTTAAAAGTAACTTACTATCTATCCTTGTCTTGTTCATATCAGAAAAGGGACTGTTAGGAAAAGGCAAAAGTGCACCGCCAAGTTAGGTGGCGGTGAGCCGAGACTGTGCCACTGCACTCCAGCCTGGGCAACAAGAGTGAAACTCTGTCTCAAAAAAAAAAAAAAGAGAGAGAAAGGGAAACCTGTGGTGCAGGTCCGGCTGCCTCATGAAGATGCGCTGGATGGGGGCGGCGACGGCGCTGCGCAGCCCAGGGCATTCCCATAAGAAGCAGTGGGCGCAGCAGCTGCTCGCTGGGCTGTGGCCGGGCAGGCCTGGGCCTGGGATGCGGAGGGAAATTTGCTTATCTCTTGAAAACTGTTACTGATGCAGGTAAACCACAGTGCAGTGAAAGGAGTGTGGACAGGCAGCTTGGGACAGGCCCATCCACGTGAAAACACCTCTGCTCACTCATCCCGTCAGTCCCCACGCCTCCCCTCACTGGCTCTTTTCAACAGGGACAGGATGCTGGCTCTTACCAAAGTCTGTGTGGCTGCTCATCCACCCGATGGCTTTGATGGATACCAGTGCCAGCAGTCCAGAACCCACGAATGACCCGACACCGGAGAAGAAAAAGAACAAGCCCATTATGGCACTCTGCATGGACTTGGGGGCAGCTGAGTATGCAAACTCCAGGCCTGAGAAAAGAAGAGGGAGGGTTGTTTTTGTTAAAGGAGCACTGGAACACATGGTATCAACACTTTTGCCTAACATGACAAAGGAAGCACGGGGTCTTTTAGGGACTGAGTCCTGCAGACAGGCACAGCCTCTTTCCTACTAGGAGGACGATGCTTACTGGTCATCAAGAAATCAGTGGCGACAGGCCAGCTGTCATTCTCCTAGCCATAGGGACAATTCCTAACACATTTAATGAGCAGAAAGTTAAACTCCTTGCTCTCAAGCTTAAAGGTGTGATTTGTTGGCTCTTAGACTTTTGTGTTCCTTAAAGAGATTAAAGAAAATATTGTCCTATATTGTCAAGGAATGGGAGCTTGAAAACAAGTACATACACTAAACTGGGAAATCTACGTAAGGATTCTATTTCAAAGGCAATCTACTTTCTTATTTATTTATTTATTTTTTTTGCTGGGAAGGAGTTTTGCTCTTGTTGCCCAGGCTGGAGTGCAATGGCATGATCTTGGCTCACTGCAACCTCTGCCTCCCTGGTTCAAGCAATTCTCCTGCCTCAACCTCCCAAGTAGCTGGGATTACAGGTACATGCCAACATGCCTGGCTAATTTTTTGTATTTTTAGTAAAGACAGGGTTTCACCATGTTGGCCAGGCTGGTCTCGAACTCCTGACCTCAGGTGATCCACCTGTCTCAGCCTCCCAAAGTGCTGGGATTATAGGTGTGAGCAACCGTGACAAAGGCAATATACTTTAAAATTATTTCGGCAAGTCCATCTATAAATTTGTGATAACTAGACATGGATATGTGCAGTGTGTTCTAAACAGAAGCCCATTCCGTTGTGATTTATTCCCTTTACAAATTCATTGGCCAATTCTGCCTAAGTTGCCTCAAGTGAAAACCACCTGACTACTGCCCACACATCCATCCACCACTGCTTGTAACTAATCTTCTTCTGTCTCACTCTTAGCAGCCAGACAGATCTGCCCAGAATACATTTGTTCAACCACTATAGGATCTCACTAATAGGGGAAGGGAGGCCTGTGAGAACATGTTTCTAAAAATTAGATCTGCTTCCTTATGTGCATCTAAATGAAGTGCACTGAGAGCTGTGAGCTCAGCCCGGCCACCACGGCAGCAGCTGAGGGCTCTGCTGGGAACTATCCAACCAGACTGCTTTCTTCTTCTCTGTCCCATGGCACTGATAGAGTAGTTAACAAACTTTCGTGAAAATATTTTGTGATACTGTTTTTACACCAAGAAAGGAGAACCTCAGCATAGGGGTTAGTATTTATTTACCAATTCATATTCTAAACCACACTCTGCCAAAAACTACAGAAGTGCTGTGTTGTTCTTATCTCAACATACTCCAACAATACAGTAAGAACGCCAGAGCGCTCATGCGTGTGCCTGGACTCAGACACCGCCAACACTCAAGGTCCTCACCTGCGATGCTTGCAAAGATCTCACTGATCCCAATCAGCACGTACTGCGGCACCTGCCACCACAGCGGCAGATCGGCAGCATGGTAGACGACGTTGCCGATGGTCTGATTGATGGTTTTCTCTTTAACAAGGTTCAGCCTTTTACTTTCCAAAATTCCTAGAATTCAAAAGTAGGTTAGTGTAATATTCATTTATTAACATTTACAATTAATCTGAAAAACTGATGTTTGCTACAAGACTTTGTAGCAAACCTGATTCTGATGCATGAAAGGACCATGTCTAATCACAGCTGCCCCCAGGGCTAAGGGGCTCCCAGCCTTCAGCCTCCTAAGTGGGCTGAGTGGAGGTCATATCAAAGCACACCTACTTCACTTCAGCTTTTTATAGCATCTTATGTAAAATCAGATGTTCAATGTGTTTTATTTCGTCATCAAATATCTGGATTGCTCACTCACACCTGTTCTGTCTCTTGCAAAGGGGAGGAGGAGAAAGTTAAACAGTCCAACTGCAGAACGAATAGCAGTGCTATCTATTTCCCCTAGCAGCAGGTAATGTTGAGATGTTTTCCCAATCACAGTGATAGATCTAAGGTGATCCACTGATTTATTATTTTAACAACAAATGATGATGATGATATTGGTGTCCTTGCATAGGGGAGGTTAATCTTTGCCACAAATTAAGCTGACTTCCCAAACCTACCTCTGCTCTCAGCAGCACTGAGATCTCACTGCAGGTACAGGGTAAGTTACTGGTCACCTACCAAGTGTAACAGAAAGACACGAGGAAAGCACGGGCAGAAGCTGCTACTTTATAAACAAAATTAACCAATGGAAATAAAGTCTAAAAGCATCTATTTGCCGGTCCACGTCCTTAGATTAAAGATATCACTAAGCTTTATTTTATAAAAAACACTTTTATTGCAAATTAGGCCACAGACCCTAATATTTAAAGCATATGTAAAGAATGTTTATTTTAAAACATGAGTATGAAGAAAAGCAAAGTTCTGGTCAGAGGACAATGGAATGAAAATATTTAAAATGTCCCATCTAAAACCTGAGCATGAGAAAGCACCGAGCTCTGATTCACAGGGAGATGAGAAGATAAACTCTGGACTTTCCACCCCTCGAATCTCAACTGAAATGCCAAACAAGGTGAAAACATTCCCAAGGATGAAGGCAGAGAGAGACCTTCGAGCCAACCCACAGCTTACTTCCATCAGAAAACCTGTAGCCCCACCCTGGAAGAGCATCAGGGGAAACCCAACCCTTCCACCCCGCCCTCCACTGGAGAAACATAAACGCAGCCCCAGGCAAGGAGAGCAAACTATTTAGAGCTTTCAGTTGCTCCGGAAAGGGGCATCTGAGGACGTCTTAATCAGGCAAGGCTGCAGCGACAATAGGGACTGTCCTCAAATGACAGACTTCCTCCCCGACAGGGCAGCTGACAGCAACCACAGCTCTGTGCCCCTAGGCCTGCCATCAGTGCTCTCAAACGCCAAGGATGAACTGTGCAGCACTGGCTTCCCCTGGACACCCCAGGTCCCCAGCTCCCACCTGCTCCCCTGGGACCACAGCTGACTGTACTGGTACGCAGCCCCTGAATGGGAACAGAACCAATGCAACTCAAGCAGAAATTCAGGTGTATTTTGGAAATAAACACGAAAGCCGAATACCATGTTTCTCCTTCACAGGGAAGGAGAGCCTCAGGGTGACACTTGTCAGGGGGTGTGACAAGGGAAGTCTACTCACGGGGACAATAAGTAGATTTCATCATCTGAATGGGAACGATACTACTACTGCTACTGGCATAGTTCTAGCAGAAAACTTACCTTATTATTCAAGAAAACACAGACTCTGAAGACTAAGGATGAAATGGTAAAAAAGGAATTAAGGGGATGTTGGCTTAAGAGAGACACAAATGATAAGATCAAGAATTAGAAGAAGAGGAAATGAGAAAACAAGTAAGTCTAATTATTGGTGAGGCTGTTAGAGAGGAGCAGTGGCAGAAGCACGTGCACAGCCAACGCTGCGGAAACCTGGATCGGGATGGGAGCCCCCCGACGCCAGCGAGGCGGAGAGGCAGAGCCACGGGGAAAGTGACTCTGCCTGGGAACAAGTGAGGGTCCTGGAGAGACTAGGGCAGGCTGAAAAGCAGCAGGGTTCAAGCTGAGTGACCGTGATGTGGCAAGGGGGCACCCAGTAAAAATGAGCCTGTGATGCAACACTGGGATAATCAGCACAACAGTTGGGATAAATGAGCCAAATCCTTTAGATGAAAGTCATCCACCTCTATCAGCTGAAACAACAGAAACAAAACTGAACGTAATGGCTAAGACACAGAACTAAAATGTAAGATAACCCAAAGATTATAAATAAAGGAGAGGACAGGCCAGAATGTATCAGACAAACAATCATAAAGGGAAGAGGTGGCCGGGCGTGGTGACTCATGCTTGTAATCTCAGCACTTTGGGAGGCTGAGGCGGGTGGATCAGGAGATCAGGACCAGCCTGGCCAACATGGCGAACCCTCGTCTCTACTAAAAATACAAAAGTTAGCCAGGCGTCGTGGCAGACGCCTGCAATCCCAGCTACTCAGGAGACTGAGGCAGGAGAATTGCTTGAACTCAGGACGCAAACGTTGCAGTGAGCTAAGATCGCGCCACTGCGGCAACAAGAGCAAGAAGACTCCGTCTCAAAAAAAAAAAAAGGGAAGAGGTGACAATAAAAAATACCAAGAAGAGAGAAAAAGAATAAAAAAACAAAATAACCAATAGGTGTCATGTAAGAATTGTTCCTTGTGTGAGGAGCCACCTTTGTTGACTGATTTACAGACAGCACCTAATTTATTATTCACATTAAGCCGGAAGAGAAATAACGCAAGCTCCTTTGGAGATGAGGAAAATGACACTTTGAGACAATTCACAGAGCAGAGGCTGGGCTTCACACCTGGCTCTCAACAATGCCACATCTGCAACCTTCCAACCCAAGGGCTATTTCACTGTGGATGACACACAGAATCCAGAGTAAATACAAATCATGATCTTTAATGTTAATTAAAATACCATCAAGCTGCTAGGGTCTAACAGGAATACACTTCTTTTCGTCCTTGTCAGAACAAGTAGACAAAAACATTATGGCTTTATTTGGCATAAAGGTCACAAACTACAGACACGACTAGAAACCCAGGCCCCAGACTGACTTCATGATGAGTAATTCTTGAGGCCTACAGCATGCCAGGGACACCTCAGGAATCAGACAGACACGAAGTCCGGGGCCCTCATGGAGCTCCGTTCTGACAAGCTTGTTTCAAGCCCACATGATGTTTTACAAAGTGTTTGGACAGGACCTGCCTGTGCCTTCCTATTCACCACAGACCCACTGTCTTATTCTTGGACACGCACTCACCCATATGGCCTTCAGGCCCCTTGCCAGTACTGGAGTTTAAGTTAGGATCTAATTAATATCATTGGTAATATTATAATACATGAATCATCCTACTCACCTACAACATTTTTAGAGAGTGATATTTGGCCATAGAGGAAGCCTCATCGGCCAGACTAGAGTGCAAGGCCACAATCTCGGCTGACTGCAACCTCCACCTCCTGGGTTCCGGCAGTTCTTCAGCCCCAGCCTCCCAAGTAGCTAGGATTACAGGCATACACCACCACGCCCAATTAATGCTTGTATTTTTAGAAGATTTGGGCTTTCGACACATTGGCCAGGCTGGTCTCAACCTCCTGGGCTCAAGTGTTTCACCAGCCCCAGACTCAATATCTTAATCCTTTAATTAGAAAACAGCAAACTGGGCTGGCCATGGTGGCTCACGGCTATAATCCCAGCACTTTGGGAGGCTGAGGTGGGCAGATCACCTGAGGTCAGGAGTTCATGATAAATGGGCAACGATAAACTTTAAACTTAACTGTGAGCTACTAGTGGCAGTCCCATTAAAATTAAAGATCAGACGAACACTGACTCAAAGAAAGAGAGGAAGAGAGAAAATTATTATAAAGACAGATAAAGAAACTATATTATTTGAAGCCAAAGAGTGGCCATTTGAAAATAGTTCATTGAAACTCATGGAATTTTATAAAATACCACCTATGAGGAACCAAAAATACATAAAAGAGCAATAGACTTAACATAAAAGATAGAGAACCTAAAGAAAAGTATAAAATGTTGCAAGATTCCATACATAAAATTACAGAATTTTCTTTTTTTTTTAAAGACGAGTCTCACTCTGTCACCCAGGCTGGAGTGCAATGGCGCGACCTTGGCTCACTGCAACCTCCACCTCCTGGGTTTAAGCAGTTCTTGTGCCTCAGCATCCCAACTAGCTGGGATTAAAGGCACATACCACCATGCCTGGCTAACTTTTGTATTTTCAATAGAGATGAAGTTTCAATATGTTGGCCAGGCTGATCTCAGGTGATCCACCCATCTTGGTCTCCCAAGGGGAAATTTTTTAAATGGGAAAAATAGTCATAAGCTAAGATATAAAAATTTAAAATCCTTAAACAATCATGATCTATTATATAACAACACAAAAAAGAAAACCTGTTAGAAAAATGGGAACACAAACCGTACACGGAATATAACCATGCACAGTTATACTCTGTAGGGATCCAGTTGGACCATGACCCACCTGAGATGATAGAGTTTGAGAAATTTTGGGTAAGAATCTTAAACATCACTAATAACATGTTAAAACAATAATATGCCATTTTTCAACCCTTCAACTAAGAAAAGATTAACAGAAAACAAATCAGTACTGGTAAGGATGCCAGGAAACGAGAATTCTACACACGACACTCGCCCCACCATTCTCACATCCAGTAGGTGACACTCAGCAAACAGTAAGACAAGTGCATATACGCTTATGAATAAGGGTGATGACAGAGTCTTGTTTGAAATAAGAATAAACTGGAATCAAACATCCTGAGTAAGAAGAGTGATGTTTTAATTTTTTTTTTTTTTTTTTGAGACGGAGTCTCGCTCTGTCACCAGGCTAGAGTGCAGTGGCACAATCTCGGCTCATTGCAACCTCTGCCTCCTGGGTTCCAGCGATTCTCCTGCCTCAGACTCCCGAGTAGCTGGGACTACAGGCGTGCACCACCACACCCAGCTGATTTTTGTATTTTTAGTAGAGACGGGGTTTCACTATGTTGGCCAGGATGGTCTCGATCTCTTGACCTTGTGATCCACCCGCCTCGGCCTCCCAAAGTGCTGGGGTTACAGGCGTGAGCCACCGCACTCAGCCTAAGAGTGCTGATTTTTAAAACTGATATAACATTCAAAAACAAAATATGGTATAATTATTAGAAAGCACAATTTAAATGTAACAACTAATGATATGGGAAAACGGTAAGCATTCAGTAAACAAAAACAGGTCATAAACTGAGAGGAGTTTGTTCCATTCCTGTTTTAAAGTAAGCAATTTGAACATACCCAGAAAATGTTCTAGGAAGATACAAAAACAGCTGCAGTGGTCACCTCTGGATGGTGGGATCATGGATGAAGCTAAGCCTCGTTTTGTATCTATTTTTAATGACCATAAGTTGAATGTATAAGTTTTAAAAACTTGCTGTAGATGAGTGGTTTTCAACTCTTCTAATGAAAGCTACAACCTTTTTCCCTGAGAAAGGTCCTCAGTTGATTCTGCCTCAATTTCCGGATGTCCATCCATGCTCTGAAGCCCAGGAGTGACTCCTGCCTAACAACAGCTGTGGTTAACACAGTCCCCACGACACAGAAAATGGGGAAGAGCAGACCACCAGGTATAGTGATTCAGGTGGATCACCCACCCACCTGGGAAGATGGAAGGGCCTGCTACCTTCCTGTAAGACAATTCAGCCACATGCACCACAGGCCTTAATGTGATCCAATGACTATACTTCTTGGGATTTAAGAAGGTAAGTAAAAACATTTCACTGTAACGATTACTCAAACAGTTCAAACTAGAATCCAAAACAGCCGACAGTGAAGGAATGCACCTCAGTGTCTCACATGAAAGAATATTAATGATACAGTTTTTCATAAGCAGGTTACAGAGGACAGTATAAGCATAAGTCATACATCATGTACTTTTATAATTTCCCACCTATTTACACAATGTTATTAGAGGGTTTCCTTGGGTGGTGGAATCTTGAGTGTTTCCGATTGTGTCTGTGTGTGCATATGTGTAGTTTACGGCTCACACGCTTTTGGTCCTCTTCTTGCCATTGATAACTTTTATTATACTTTTGTAGCTTTCTTACATTTGATTTTTCTTAGGCTCTGATCAGCTTACACAATAGAATTCTGCTTTTGCAAAACCATAAAAGATGCATGTGCACAGACACAAACAAGACCAACAGCACATAACAGTAGTGAGCAGCTCTAAGGACACAGTGGGTCTTCATTCTCTCCTTCACGCTTCTAAGGTTTCTTCTTCTCCAATGAGCATCTTTTTACTCTTGTAATTTAAGAACACATACACAATGTTTTAAGGTGAAAAATTAAATCTAACAAGTTAACATACTTTTTTTCTTAAGCTGAGCAGAAGCTCCTTGGACCTGCGCAATGTGCATCTGAAGATCTTTAGAGAAAACGTGGCCTCCGCCAGGCACGGCAGTAAGTGGAAGACCGTGATTGATTAAGGGTGTAGGGGGTTAAGCATTAAAATTTTAGTTTGCTAGGATGGCTTCAAGTCTCTACTCAAAGATTATTAACATCCCTACATAATACTCACTAGAGGTGGGAATGAAACCGCATCAAACATGGGCAGCTGTTTATATTAAATTTAATAAATTGTACTCATGTCAAATTATAAGATATATGTAACTCTTCGCAACTACTGATGGTTAAAGCTTCTTTCTAATATTGGGTCACTTGGCAAAGAAAGCCTTTTTAAGAACGCAAACGTGCTGTGTGTTTTCCACTTCTGTGTCACCAATTCAGAGGGTCTGGGGCTGCTGCAGTCACACGAGGTCAGGGCGCCTGCCTCCCCACAGGCGCCAACACTCACTAAGAAGGCAAGCACGGTGCCCAGGCCGCTGACTCTCGTCAGTGAGCACTGGACTTCATCTATTGTGTATTCTGCCAGCACTTTTTAAAGACAGAACAGACGGAGTGTGCGATGGGGAAATCTCATCAGTGACTCGTCTGGCACTTGTTTCCTTCACAAGCGCAAATAGAAACCACCAGAATGGCCTGCATGACTCTCAAGGCAGCCCACAGAAGCGATTCAGCCATTTATGAAACTGAAATAGAGGATGTTAGGGAAGGAGCCCAAACCAAGTATCTACTGGAAAAGCCTCTGGAGACCAAGGACATTTTCTTTCCCACAGAGAGGGAACAAGGACTCCCTTCTTTGGCATCAACCAGTGTGGTGACAGGGCACAGACACAGGGGGAGAGAGAGGTCTGACGCCAAAGCTGGGCCTGCGCTTTGGGGAGATAGGACAGACAGGCAGACAGTCTCCAGCGCAAAGACTGTTCCTGCAGACAGCCCATCGGCGTGCGCACTCCACTGACTGCAGCCGGCACCAAGAGCCCTGCAGTGATTCAGCTCTTCTCTGCCCATGCTTATTTCCCCATGTGCCACAGCTCTGGGAGAGAAGATGAATTATAAAGAAAGCACACGGTAGAAACTTCATTCAGTCACAACCTCACTTTAATTAACTATTTGAACAAAAGAAAATGCAATCGTCTTCTAAAATGTCCCAGTCTCTAGAATAGAGATTTCTTAAGCCCAGGGACTAATTTCTTAAAATCTATTAAGTACTGTATCAATATGTTCAGTCTGGCAAAAGCAGATGAAGGCTGCTATGGAGGCAGCATTGTCTGAGAATATTAAATTCCACTTCAGCAGCGCTTAACACTGAAGTCCTCATAACAGCAGATAATATATAGTTGATTCAAGAATATCAAGTTTTTCTTATTATGTAACTAAGGTATTTTATCATTCAATAATTTTCAAATATTAATGAAGGAAGAGCTCCAAAATAATTGAGAAAGTCAGCAATACCCAGCTTTATCAGCAAAAGATGAACAACTCATTTCAGAACATACAAATTATGAAAACAGAATGGAAACCCTTAATAGGATAACTCTCCTCATCAGAGTTTAGAGACTTTGGCATTCGTTCTTATCAGGTTGATTTGTAGGGGGAGGAGACGCTTCCCATGAGCCCATAACAATCTAGAAACATTTTTGTTACCAGAAAAATGCATGCAGAATTTTACAAAAAAATTCAAAGGACTCACAGGCACCCTGACACTTGTTAATAAACCCAAGGTTAGTAATCAGAAGGTGCAATTCTCATCCTTGAGAATTATATAGTACCTTTAATTTATAAAAATGCATCTATTCAGCATTCAATAGTCTAATTCTAAATCAGTAGGTAGAGAACAAGCTTCCTTGAACTCAGTCCAAAAGTCACTTTTCAGAGAAGTTCAATGGTTTTAGTACCAGAAGAAATAGGATATATCCTTAAGAAAATATCTTAAAGTTTAAAGAATCAGTGGTGTCAAATAACTGATACACATCCTCTTTTACAGATAGGCATAGGCACCTCCTGAGCAGCGTGAGGCATGACCAGGTGTGAACACTAAATTCTGAATCCACAACTGCCCAAGTCAGGCCTGAGGAGAAACCAAACAGAAACACTTCTTACCTGCAGCAAAGGCCGAGCACATGACAAAGAACATGCCCACAGCAATCCTCTTCAAGGAGGACGGGAGCAGGCCGTTCCTTCTCAAAATGGGATCGACCAGTTTGTCCTTCACAGGGATGAGCAGGAGGATAAGCACAGCATCAAACATGGTCAGCCAGGCTGCAGGGAGCTGGGGTGAAACACAGGAGGCGTTTAGTCCCCTCTAATACAGGTCATCCCCTGTCTTGGGAACAAACATCTCAATGGGAGAAATGCATATAAAGAACAGCTCCTCTCCAAGGTACAACCTCTTCAGTTTAGAGACGATGAAACTGGGAAAAGATTTATTTCTCAAGGAATCTGCATTTGCTTTTCTGTGCCTTGAGGGGAAAATAATCAGGTGAAAAATACTAACTAACGTTTAACTGATGTTGGTCAACCTAATCTTGTCAATGATACAACCAATGAAAAAATATTCTCTAAAATAAGTAAAAACTCTATTTCAGTAACAGTGCTTTTTTGTTTGTGCTGATAGCATTTATAAAACATTTACAGTTGGTAAAAGGAATCAATTTATTATATAAGCCCAAAATGACAATTTTCAGATCATTACAATTGTTCTTACCGTGTGAGGAGTGGTTGTAATATTTGAAATTTCTGGAATCCTCAAATGAAGACTCTGCAAAACATATGTTGTCTGCATCTGGGTATAAAAAGCAGTATTATTACATGTGAACCACCTGTGCTGCTTTCAGACACTCTTAAGCATCCTGTCCCTCCCCTAAACTAGACTCTGAGATGCGACACAGCAGTGACTCCCAGGAACAGACAATGGCTTAAGTTTGAAAACAGACAAGTCAACGATCTGGTGATTGTAAAGTCCTCTGGAGATCGATTTTGAAAAAGAATGCCAGTTATCCACAGGAGATACTACATTAACAAGAGGGGCCTGGAAAACCAGAAGCATACCTGCTCTCAGCTTCTTTTTCAGAAAGGCTTTAAAAATATTTAAAGCAGCCAAAATGACTCCATAACTAAAAACGAAAATTCCAAGATTCCACAGACTCATGGAAAAAAAATCATCTGGTCCTAACTACTTTAAAAATGGCCAAAACAAGTGCTAGGGCAAGACTTCATAGGAAGATAAAGGAAATTGAACCTGTTTGTCACCACTCACTTGGAAATACACTGTCCAGTAAGGTATCAAAGCCAAGAAAACAGGGACAATCTTGACCAGAGCCTTCACATCTTCCACTTTCTCTTCTGTAAATGGCCCTCCATGAGACATCTTACATGAATCAAACAGACTTTGTTTAGAAGATTGCTGAAAGACTCCAATGCCTTCACTTTGGGAAATAAAATGAAGGAATTAGTTTTCTTCCCCTCCCAGCAATCAGTTATTTGGTCACAAATTACGTTTGGAGGTAGGAAAGCAGCTCACTGCATGGAATCTGCTTCAACTCATTCCATCACTCACTAAATGTACACACCAAACACAGCTACCTACTTCTAAGTGTCACAGAATGGACCAAAACAGCTGACAAAGGGACTTTCTAGTCAAATTACAATTGCGTGGCTGGAAGATCTGTGATGACAGTCTGAACCATGGCTGAGCTCAGCCCCAGCGGTGCTGCCAGCTCGGCTGTCTCTGAGTGCGGACAGCCTGCAGCTCCACCTGACACTGGGAAGGACACCGGCCATGCCACTGGATTACACGTGAAAAAATGCACTGGATTGTGTCAATTTTTAATTAGCTAATTTATCAAATACCGAGACCTGACAGCCAATACCAATGCTGCTAATAAAACCCTGCTGGCTTAAACTGAGTCACGGCAGGACTGAGGCAGGGTTCTATTCTTGGAGGAAAGCTGTCGGCTCTTGGCTAAAGGAACAGCTGAGCGGGAGGGCAGTGATGGTGGTGATGAGAGGAAGATGTCCCCGGCTCTGTTCCGAGTGCAGGAAACGGGAAGTGCCGAATGCACTGTGCCCTACGTGCTCCCTCAGTAACGGTGCAGTGTTCAAACTCCTCAGGGCCCTATTGCACGGAGGAGGACACCTGGGCACAGAGAATGAGAAGGGTGCCCGAGGTATGGCCAGGACTTGGACCCAGGCAGTCTTGGCTTTAGAGCCTGAGGCCCTGACCTCCGCAGGACACCCCTGCGCCTCCACTCCCTGCCACTGCCCTCACGTCTGCCGGTCACAGCAGGAATATGGACTTGGCATTCCCGGCTCTTGTACTAGCAAGCTTCACTTACTCACTCTGGGTCTGCTTCATTATTTAGAAAATGAACAGGCCCCACTAGAGAGCTCCACCCTCTCTCCCAGCTCCAAAACACTCTAATGAGGAGTGGGCACCAAGGATCTCAGGGGTAAAATGGGAAAACAAAGTGTACATTATTCTCTAAAGCCAGAAGTAACTGGAGAGAGTTAAGTCCCATTAAGATTGCGTTTAACTGCGGGAAGCCAGTAGAAATGGCACCTGTCCACTTTCTAGTTTATCAACTCATGTCCTGTTTTACTATGATGCCACTATTTTAAATTCTTTTATCTTATAAAGTCAACATTTTAAGTCTGGACATTCAGAGGGGGGAAAAAAGGGCTGAAAACTATAACTTAATATTTTAGTCAAATTTTGGACCAGAGAACTAATTCGATCCAACAAATATTGATCGAGTACCTGCTGCGGGCCCTGCATTGCTCTACCTGGGGGCTGGGGACAAGGGAGTACATTTTTAAGAGAGAGGGCACCTGTCCTGATGGTCTTAGTCTAGTGGGGGAAAATAATCAGAAACAAAAACACCCAAAAGTGAAAATAAATTCCAAAGACATTATAAATACTCTCACCTGAAAACATTCTTAGCTTCAGGTACTATGTTTTTTTTTCCAAAAAAGGAAATTAAAAGTCTTTTTGTACCTAACACAGATACTATCAGTGATTTACCACATCATACTAAATATGTTTCACTAAAAACATTTAAATACCACATAACAAATCCATTTTCTCACAAAGAATCATTCAGAAAAGTTATTGGTTATATTACTTTCGCTTTACATCATTAAAGTATTTAAAAGTTGTCAAGTGAATATGCATTGGATGCTTTGCCAGGTTATACATATTGTTAAGTGCAGTATTTTGCAACATATAAGGGTCCAACATGAAGCCATGGTCACAAGTGACACCCAAACACCCACAAGAGCCCTCTGCTCCTCCCCCAAAAGTTTATGGGCTCCGGTTTCAGGATACCTGTGCCCCCGAGTCTCTGTGAAGGCTGCATATAAATGGGTGTGTATTCTTCAGGGAGAGTCCACTGGTTCTCACAGGTTCTCAAATAAGTACGTATCTCAAAGTACGTACCTTCATTTCTCATTTAATATCAAGCACTGTATCATCTTCGAAACACAGATCCACCTGGACTGAAACTGAGATTGGGCCAGATGAAATGAAGCGTCATGACTGTAAAAACGCCGTGTATGTCATGCTTCCTCAGGCTTTGGATGCCCAGCTTCTTGCAGGCACCCTCATCACAGCGGTCGCCACTGCTGGGGCCCTAATCATGTGCCTGGCATCCTGCTGAGGGCCTCACACTCATCACTGCGCTCAGGCCTCACAACTGAGATGAATCCATCTCCACTGCACAAAAAGGAAGGCTAGGCTTGGCAAGATCAGTAACCTGCCCAAGGTCACAGAGCCAGTTCATACAAACAGCAGATTCTGAGAATGCCCCAGACCACCAAGCTAGCCCCGACTTTTTTCCCCTTATTTTTGCCCAAGAAGACTTTCCAAAACAATCCTCAGGGATTAGTCAGGAAACAATCAGTTTCCTAAGTGAAAGTTGACCCAAACCCTCTCCACGCTGCCATTTGTGCATTAAAACCCAAATATGTCTACCAAACAATGCTGTTCTCTTGCAGAAATGTCTACGGGGTACCACCCACACAGATACTGAAACTTTAAGGGCTGTTCCTGAAAAAGACTTCTAGGATCAGAAACACCGCTTTTGTCTAATCAAATAAATCCCTGGCAAAAGACTAGTGTCAGCTAAGATGGGGCTACTTTTTTATTTTTTTGAGATAAGGTCTCACTTTGTTGCCCAGGCTGGAGTGCAGTGGTGCACAATCATGGCTCACTGCAGCCTTGACCTGACCTCCTGGGCTCAAGTTATCCTTCCACCTCAGCCTCCTATACTTGAATTACTAAAAATTCTTTAGTGTCGTCCCACCATTTGCAGTGCTGAATTATGTGTCTGAATGCCACAGTGACCCAGCGGCATTTCCAATAGGTCATTTAGACTGGTGAGATCTGCCAGAACTCCACACAGGGACAGCTGGAGAAATCAGAGATGTTCAGCCTGGAGCAAAGAAGTAGGCGCACAAGGCTATTTTGGTGTAGTTTCTTTCAATCTACCATGTGGAAGGAATGTTAGACACATTCACTATGGCTCTAAGCACATCAGCAAAACAAACACAGGCAAGCTGCAGGGAGGCAGATGTGTGAGTGGGCCTGGACAAGAACGCCCAGCAGCCAGTGCCATGCCACAGTGGGACGCACAGCTCAGAGACACAGGACGCTCCCTCCAATGGCTGAGTGATAGGCTGGCCTCCAGGCATTTCTATGCTGCTAAAACATTCCATGAGGAGACTGACTACAAAAGGCCCAGAGACTTCTCTGGAATGATGGAAATGATCTATGCCTTGACTGCACTGTGCTTATACAGCCTGAGTGAGTTTGTCATAATTCACAGAACTGTACAGCAATGAGGGGTAAATTTCACCACCTGTAAATTATGCCTCAATAAAGAATAACACAAAAATTTCTGAGTTCTCTTCTTGGGCTTAAGGTCTGGACTTTTCTTTATTAACTGGCATCTAACATCACCAAGCATGAGCCATAGTTAGCCAGTGACTTGGAGGGGTTCTGAGGACACAAGACTTTCAGCTTTAAAACCCCAGTTCAAGGGACTTTGGTGCTAAAACTGGGTAAGTCCCATGAGATCATCTGGTCACCCTCAGTGCATCTCGCATTCTACGGCTGTACCTTCCTGTCAGAGTTACAGACCTGACTGCTGTATGGCTGAGCCCATGCCAACCTGATCAACTGCTGACCTTTACGGAAGAGGCAGTGGCTTACTTTTTCAAGAGTAGAGACAGGTACTGACAGCATTAGCAACTGCTTAGTTTTTCATCCAAATGTGTTTCAAAACCTTTTACAATAAAAAGAAACGCATCAAGCATGTTTTCTGTCTCCTCGACGCCCTCTGCAAATTTCGACCTTTATAATCTGGCACTAAAGGAGCTTCCGTCTACGCTGGCAGTGAGAGGAAGTGCAATGTGGGGGTTAAAGCATGAGATCTGGAATCAGGCCACTGGCCTGTCTTTAAGATGGGGATAATAATATCGCGCCTGCCTCCTTGGGGAAATGCAAGGCTAGAGGAGAGAAAACATGTAAACCGCTCACCCAGGCCCAGCACACGGTAAGCACACAACAAACCTAAGCAAGGATGTTAATAAAGAGGTCGATAAGTCCTACCAAACAGCCTGAGATGAGAATTAAGGGCTTACCCATTACTCTGGCGCTCTCCACGTCGCTTCTGGGAACAGCAAGAATAAGTCAGTATCTTGAACATGTCGGTGAAGGCACTGCCATCAGGAGGCTTGGTGATGAAAACGCTCTGACCACAGAGGAAGACCACAAAAGCAAGGCCGACGCAGACAGTGGGGATCGCATAACCAGTGACAAAGCTGATGTTCTGCTGAATGTAGGCAATGCCTCCTAATGACAGGATCGCTCCCAGGTTAATGCTCCAATAAAACCAATTAAAAAATCTCCTAGTGGCTTCTGGACCTCGATCTTTAACCTAAAATAACAGGGAGGAAAGACACTTGAAAATATATGATAGTCTTCAAGGATGAAAAACATATATAGTCAAGTGGTTAAAATTACCGTCGTCATCACAACCTTTAAGTGCAACACAATCAACATGGTGTTTACAAAAACATTCATGATTTCTTCACAAAAAATGCACCCGACGCTTTTAATTACTAAAGGTGCTGGATAGGTTTCACTTAATTACACTAAATTCCAACAAATCCTAGAGAGTTTCTCTGAGTATGTGGACCACCTGCTACAGAATTTTTCTAAGTATCTGAACCACTTGCCTTGGAATTATCTGGAATGCTCTTTAAAAATACAGAATCAGTCCGGGTGTGATGGCTCACGCCTGTAATCCCAGCACTTTGGGAGGCTGAGGCGGGTGGATCACGAGGTCAGGAGGTCAAGACCAGCCTGGCCAATATGGTGAAAACCCATCTCTACTAAAAATGCAAAATTTACCTGGGCTTGGTGGCACATGCCTATAATCCCAGCCACTCAGGAGGCTGAGGTGGGAGAATTGCTTGAACCCAGGAGGTGGGAGTGTGCAGTGAGATCACGCCATTGCACTCCAGCCTGGGCAACAGAGGCGACTCTGTATCCCANAACAGAGTCAGCTGGGTCTGGTGGCTCACGCCTATAATCCCAGCACTTTGGGAGGTTTAAGGGCAGGAGTTTGAGACCAGCCTGGTCAACATGGTAAAACCCTGCCTCTACTAAAACTACAAAAATTAGCCAGGCATGGTGGTGGGCACCTGTAATCCCAGCTACTTGGCGGGGCTGAGGCAGAAGAATTGCTTGAACCCAGGAGACAGTGATCCGAGATCACACCATTGCACTCCAGCCTGGGCAACAATAGCAAAACTGTGTTTCAAAGAAAAAAACCAGAGTCACAGGACCCATACTCCACACCTGCTGAATCACTGCCTCTGGGGCCCAGGCCCAGGAATCTGCATTTCAAACAACTTCCCAGTTGACTTCTACTCACAGGTAAATGTTAGAACCAATGTTACAAAGCTCCATGCCTTACTGAGCTACATGTGAGTACCATAAGGCACCCCGCAAATAAACTTAGGCCCCAAAGAGAAACACTGCTGGCGGCATTTGTTCAGTGAGGCCAAGCCACTACACACACCGATTGTATCTGGTCTCCTGAGAACCAGAGATCTTGATAAACTTCAAGCAAAGAAGAAATCACGGATTAAAGATAAAACCACATGCTATTATTTTTAGATTAGACAGGCTATCAATGAAATCATGAGAAATTCTGATAAGGGTAGGGATTTCTCAAAAATCACTGAATTCCTGGATTCAAACAAAAGCACTGAGGTAATCATGCAACATCTAGGCTTATGCAGTTCATGAGGCTACTTCAATGGAGTCCAAGAGGTTGGGAACAGGTCATTTGGGGGCAGACACACCAGAAGCCTTCTCTGCCCATCTGGATCTTCACCTCTAAATAGGACACCGTGCTAATGAGCCCTATACTCGACGGAGACATTTCTAGTGAGTTTCATTTCCTAAATTTCTTTTCAAAAAACTTACAAAAGGCTGATGCTGATTCTCCTAAAAAGGCTCTCTTGCTGTCTTAAAAACTTCTACCGTCTCATTCTTAAGTCACAGGTTATGAAAGAGTTAGAACATTCTTATTCCAATAATAGATCTAGTTTCTGGATCCACAGATGGTGGCTCAGGTCTGGAATCCTAGCACTTCAGGAAGCCGGGGCAGGCAGATCACTTGGGTTCAAGAGTCTGAGACCAGACTGGGAACACAGCGAGACCCCCATCTCTACAAAACATTATAAACATCAGCCGGGTGCAGTGGTGTGCACCTACAGTTTCAGCTACTTGCGAGGCTGAGGTGGGGGGATCCCTTGAACTAGGGAGGAGGTTGCAGTGAGCTGTGACGGCGCCACTGCACTCCAGCCTAGGTGACAGTGAGACCCTGTCTCAAAAGAAAAAAAATAAAGACATGATATTCAATAAGCACATGCATCTTTATAGCGGTCACATATTTGATATACTATTCTAAACTCTATTTTTAAAAAGTTAAGGTAGAGGTGTAAAATTGTGCACTCCTCTCTAAAGGAAACAGAGCAAAACAAAAAACAATTGTGTGCTCCCCAAAAAGAGATTTGTTTGAAATCCAAATGGTTAAGCATGGCTACTGTGGTGGCAGGTAATTAACTGTATATATAGTAACACCACTTCAAACTCAAAATCTAAGTTTAAAACAAAATCATGTTCTCAAAAGTTTAAACTCGTC
Organism: Cebus imitator; assembly: GCF_001604975.1. Lineage (NCBI taxonomy): Eukaryota > Metazoa > Chordata > Mammalia > Primates > Cebidae > Cebus > Cebus imitator. The sequence goes on along the minus strand of NW_016107638.1, from coordinate 2,549,721 downwards.
TATCTATGACAATACTGAACAGAGGTCCTAGACCAAATGCAGACATCTCTAATGAATAAAAAGTCTGAGTTGAGAACTTCTTAGACATCTAAGACAGTTCTTCACTGGGACACAATGCATTTAAATATTGCTCAACAGTAGGCACCAATTCTCATGCAATACTAGACATGGACCAGGAAGAAACATGATAAATGTGAGCAGAGAAATAGTTACTGAGAAAACAAAACTGCAAGTGTGAAAACAAACAAACAAAAAGGAATTTTTTGACAAGCATAAAAAGGCCAGTAAACATAATATCTAAACTTAATAGAGACACAAACTGTCTAACACCTGAAAGGTACTAGGGCCTTACCATTCTCCACAGAGGTCCTGCACACATCTTCCCAGTCTCAGACCTACGTCCTCTTCAGATGAAGCACGAGAAACTCAGCATCTGATAGTCTAGGAAAATCCTAACCTTAAAACGACTTTCATCCTCACTTCCTATGTAATTGTGGTGCTCAATTTCTTTCAACTTCCAAGAGTAATCCATCAAAATTACTTTATAAACCAAAGACTAAGCCGTAAACAGCCACACACCAGGCATTTCTGTAACGAGGGAAGCTGGCGGCTGTGAAGGGATATCATCACACGCTTCCTCGCTCCTGGAGGGCAGGCCGCAGCCTCCCTTCCCAGGGGCTGCATGACATCACTGTGTGAGCAGCAGCCATGCGCCCTACCAAGGATAAACAAGGTTTTCACATGACTGGTCAAAAGATACCACCAAAATCAATTTGGAGGAGAAAAGCTACAAGAACAGAATTGTGTACAGCAAGCCAAACAGTTGGCAGACAGAGGAATTCCTTAAAATACAGAGTGTCAGTTTTTCCTCTAGAAAAAAATGCATCATTTGCTCTGCTTATCTGTAAAATAAGATTTTCTTCTTTCAGGTCACTATTTCAATAATCCATCCACCAAGAATGATTGTGAGCTTTGAAAATGGGGAAGCGCTGGGGGAAGATATGGGCCTGACGTGATTTACGTGAACATACATCTCCCTTGGACGTACAGCTCACACATCCTGTTTCAAAAGCCAACTAGGCCTCCTCAAAGCTACACAGCCTGACCCCATTCATCTCTCCTATCAGAATGTTTCCCAGAGGCTCTACCACGGAGATGAAGAGGTAAGTGACAAAGAAGCATACAAAGCATCTTAAAAATACAAATAGCTTTCCTCTAAATGACAAGGACCAGACCGGGACAAATTAATCCCAACCTGGTGCACAGTAGAGCATGCTTCAAGCCTGCATACCTCAGGCTCCCCAGCCAGGCCTCCTGCCATGACGCAGCAGCACCTGGAGTGGACCTGCCACCTGGCCACAGGGCAAGCATCCTGGGATAAGGGTAGATCTTCCCCTGATGCTTTTCCGCTGAGGTATGACTCACATACCACAAAACTCACCCTTTAAAAGTGTGCCATTCAGTAGTCTGTAGTATATTGAGACGTACAACCACCACTGCTATCCAAACCCACATTTTCATCACACCAACAGGAAGCCCTGTTCCCTTTCAGTCACTCCCACGCCCTCTCCTGGCCCCTGGCAACCCCTCGTCTACCTCCAGTCTCCACAGACTCACCTCTTCTGGACATTCCATATAAATGGAATCACACAACTGAAGACTTGTGTCTGGCTTCCTTTCCTTAGTGTCATGTTTTCAAGGCTTATCAGTACTTAATTTCTTTTCTTATGGCTGAAAAATATTCCACTGTATGGCTATACTGCATTTAGCTTATACATTCAACAGTAGACATTCTCTTTTCATTAAAAAAAATTCCAAATGTATAGAAAAGTTGAATCACAAGATGCACACTTTTCTACCCTTCACTTAGATCCTCAGCACTCTCTGTTCTATATACAAAAAATACTTCTGGCTGAGCACAGTGGCTCACGCCTGTAATTCCAAAAATTTGGGAGGTTGAGGCGGGTGGCTCACCTGAGGTCAAGAGCTCGATACCAGACTGGCCAAACTGATAAGATCCCGTCGCTACTAAAAATACAAAAACTAGCCAGCTGTGGTAGCTCACACCTGTAATCCTGGCTACTCAGGAGGCTGAGGCACGAGAATAGCTGGAACCTGGGAGGTGGAGGTTGCAGTGAGCAGAGATCACACCACGGCACCCCAGTCTGGGTAGCAGAGTGAGACTTGGGCTTTAAAAAAAAAAACCTACTTTGGCTGAACTATTTACAAATAAGCTGCAGCATCCTATTTCACCCCCAAAATTTCATCATGAGTCTCCTGGAAATAAGGACATTCTTCTAACTGAAATGAGATTACCACACCTAAGAAAGGCAACATCAGTACATTATTAGCTAACAGGTGGTCTACAAACTATCCCAAGTATACAAGAAGAAGGGCCACGATAGCAGCTGGGATTCCATCACTCAGCTCGTGATGTGGGGGTGGCCAGGTCTAGTGAGTAGCCTTTCATCCAGATGGTTCCCTTTTCCCACGAGTGTTACATGGGAAGACACTAGGCCAGCTATCTTATGGAAGAAGGCACATCTCCTCTCAACATCCACATTTAATTATGGATGAAAGAGCACATATTCTGTCAGATTCATTTGACATAACCCAGCACCATTTCCTCCTCATTTTAAGAAGTATCAGTTACTTGTCTGTTACCTCTTGGAGAGCACCAGCTTGTAAACTAGGCTGCCAGGGCCCCACATCGGCTTCCCTATGCACTTGCTGTGCAGCCTTGGGAGCCAACCCTCCAGGCTTCTGCTCCCTGTGTAACAGGTGTAACTGCAGCACATACATCAACTGTTGTGAGGCTTAAATGAGATCACGTGGGAACGGCACAAGTAAGAGGCATAACATAAGCTTTCGAGTATGCTTGTGTGACATGGCCAAGTCTTTAAAAAACAAACACTGACTGTCCTACCAGCCTGTTCCTTCAGTGTCGACCCGTGGGCCAATGGCACCGCTAGGCCAAGAGCCTGGGCCTTGAGATCCAGCCCCGCAGAAACATCACAGAACGCAAGCACACTGGGCCCATTTTAGTGCAGCAGCTAAAGAAGAATCCAACTAGAATGAAAGTCCAGCTTGACCCCTCACTACCTGTAGGCAACAAGAAAGTGATCTCTTTTTGTGCCTGTTTCCTCATCAGTAAAACGGATATAACTCCTGTGAGGTTCATATTTGGCCAAGTACGTAAGCATATGCCACTGTTCTGTTAGAAGACTATGACTTCTGATGTCACTTTAAGGTGTCTGACTGGAATGGGATAGCCTTTCACAGGCAGAGTGAAAGCTCAGATTCAAAGGACAGGCTTTGAATCCTGGCTCGGTCACACACAAGCTGTGTAACTTTGGTCCAATTATTTAACCTCTCAAGTCTCAGTTTCCCCATCAGTAAAATGGGCACCGTATCAGCATGTGTGTCATGTGGACTAACCAAGTACTGTACTGAGAACTGCGTCTGGTGCATAGTAAGCCCTCAGCAAATGTTCCAAAAAAAACACGCACTCACAATCAGTGCAAAAGCCTAGGGAATCACCTTCCCTACTGTTCACATGCCTTGGTTTCAATGTCTGACCCTCCAAATCTCATGAAGAAATTTGATCCCCAGTGTTGCTGGTGGGGCCTGATGTTGGGGTCATGGGGATAGATACCTGAAGAAAGGCTTGGGGCTGTGGCAGTTAGGAGTGAACTCTCCTATGAGGGAAGTCATTGATAAGCCTGGCCCCTTCCTCCTCCCTCTCTCTCACTTCCCCTAGTGCATGTGATCTCCACACAGCTGACAGTTCCAGAGGCCCTCAGCAGAGCAGATGCTGGCGCCCTGCTTCTGCTACAGCTTCCAGAACCCTGAACCAAATAAACCTCTTTACATGATAGATGACCCAGCCTGGGGTATTACTTCCACAGCTTATCTGCACCATCCACTTCACCCCACCTCCAGTGCATCCACTCTAGTTATGAGATACTCCACCTAATGTCCCTGTTGTCACCACTCCCTACATAACCCATTCTCTATAACAAGCATCTGCACACTTCTGTGACTGGGCAAGCAGTTCACATTTTTAGTTTTATGAGGCATTTAGTCTCCATCGCAGTTACTCAATTCGGCCACTGCTTGGTGAAAGCAGCCCCAGCAGTCTGGCTGTGTAGCAGAAACGGGTGGGGCTACGTTCCAAAAATACTTGATTTATGGAGACTGAAATTTGATTTTCATAAAATTTTCACTCGTCGCAAATTATTCTGTTTCCGACCCTTAAAAATGTAAGGACCATTCTTAGCTTGCCAATCCTCAAAAAACAAGACGTAGACCTGACCTGCCACCCCAGCTTCAGCGCCTGCTCCGCACATGACATAAATCTTATCACTCCCTGCTGGAACCCATTAAAGCTCCCTACTGTATCCAAATGCTTTAACACTCCTCACATGATCCGGCCCAGCCTGCCACCTCACTTCCCACTTAGTTTTGATTTTCTGAAATGATCTGAGTTTGCTATTGCTCTTAGAGGCTGCCTATTCTGCATCTAATGCTTGGTGACCATTTCCTCTCCCCTCCTGAAGAGCTGCAGTGGTTCCTCCCTCATTTCTTGGCAGTTACAGGGGAACAGCTTGATGCTAACTCATTTTCTTTTTTTTTTTTGAGACGGAGTTTCGCTCTTATTACCCAGGCTGGAGTGCAATGGCGCGATCTCGGCTCACCGCAACCTCCGTCTCCTGGGTTCAGGCAATTCTCCTGCCCCAGCCCCCTGAGTCGCTGGGATTACAGGCACGCGCCACCATGCCTAGCTAATTTTTTTCTGTATTTTTAGTAGAGACGGGGTTTCACCATGTTGCCCAGGATGGTCTCGATCTCTTGACCTCGTGATCCACCCGCCTCGGCCTCCCACAGTGCTGGGATTACAGGCTTGAGCCACCGTGCCCGGCTCAAACTCATTTTCATTTGAGCTTTCCTACCCAACCTAGCCCAAAACTCCTTTAAAACCACAAAAACGCGGCATGAGTGTTTTTCACTTCTTTGTAAAGAAGCTAGGGCAACAACGGGGCTTCCCCTTTCCTGGCTTCCTGGCCCTAGGCCTCTGCACCTGCGAATCCCCGTACCTGGAAGGCTCCTGCAACAACAACTCTTGCCTATCCTTGCCGTCTGAATTTACATGGCCTGAACAAAGAGAAGGTCCTATTTATTTATTCAGAGATCGGGCCTCGCTCTGTCGCCCAGTTTGGAGTGCAGTGGCGCTATCTTGGCTCACCGCAACCACCACCTCCTGGGTTCAAGCGATTCTCCTGCCTCAGCCTCCCGAGTAGATGGGATAAGCGGCGCGCACCAACATGCCCGGCTAATTTTTGTATTTAGTAGACACAGAGTTTCACCATGTTGGCCAGGCTGGTCTCGAACTCCTCACCTTAGGTGATCCGCCCGCCTCGGCCTCCCAGAGTGCTGGGATTACAGGCGTGAGCCCCCACGCCCAGTCTATTTTTAAATTTTATTTATTTTTGAGATGGGGTCTCATTCTGTTGCCCAAGCTAGAGTGCAGTGGTGTGACCCTAGCTCACTGCAGCCTCCAACTCGTACGCTCAAGGATCACTATGTTGCCCATCCTGGTCTCAAAGTCCTGGGCTCAAGCGAGCCTCCCGCCTCGGCCTCCCAAAGTGCTGGGATTACAGGTGTGAGCCACCGCGCCCAGCCTCTCTTTTCTTTGAAGCCACTGTGGTCATCACTGTGAGTGTAGACTTCACCCCGACCCCGGCAAAGCCCTTCCAGCACCTGTCACACCGGTCCCTCCAGTCTTGGTCCACCTGCTCTCAGGCTTCCTCTGCACTAGACAGAAGCCCCCTGGAGCAAGGGGCTCCCTCTGCGGTCCCGGGGCGGAGCAGGATAGAGGCAGGAGCAGGGGAAGAAGCTGAGGCTGGACAGGGACAAGGAGAGCGCGAGGGCGCGGCTCACCTGGTCCGCGCCGAAAGGCGTGATGTTGGCCTTGACGGTGGCCACACCCAGGCCCACCAGCGCCAACCCCGCGAAGGTGGCGGGAGCGCAGCGGCGGGCGGCGGCATCGGGGCAGGGCTCGGAGCAGTTGAGCGGGCGCAGGGTCCCGCAGAGCGCGGCTTGCGAGGCGGGCGCGGCCAGCAGCGGGAAGGCCAGCATGCCCAGCAGGTAGAGCGCCAGGCTCAGCAGGATCGCGCGCGCCCGGCCCAGCCGCGCGTCGGCCAGCCAGCCCCCAAACGGCGAGCCCAGGTAGGTGATGCCCATGAAGAGCAGCAGCGCCTGGCTGGCCTGCGTGCCCTCCCAGCCGAACGGCGCTCCGTTCAGGAACAGCACCAGGTTGGACGTGATGCCGTAGAAAGCCGCGCGCTCCAGCAGCTCCGTCAGCAGCACGGCCCCGCACGCCGCGCGCCGGCCGGCGAACGCCCCCGCCGCCGCCGCCGCCGCGGCTACTCGCCGCGCGCCCAGCAGCGGCGCCCGCTCGCCCGCACCCTCCATGCAAGGCCGCCAGCTGCCTCTCACGGTCGCCGGGTCGCCTCTCCCAGAACCCACGGCCGCCGCCCTTCTCGCGAGACCGCCGGGCCTGGGCTGTCCCTATTGGGCGGGCTCGCCGCTGCTCAACGCCCCACTCGCCGGAACTTCCGGCCCCGCCCCGGAAACTGGGCGAGGAGGTGGCAGGCTCTCCGGATGGCCGCGTTGCTGCGGGAGCTGGAGATCCTGGATCCTGGCCGCCGAGCGTGTCTTTTTGCTTTTTTGAGACAAGGTTTCCCTCTCTCGCCCAGGCTGGAGTGCAGTCATGCGGTCACACGTCATTGCAGCCTCAGTCTCCCAGGCCCAAGCGATCCTCCTACCTCAGCCTCCCGAGTAACTGGGACCACAGGCGCTCGCCACTGCTTCCAGCTAATGTTTAAACAGTTTTTTGAGACGGGGTCTCGCTGTGTTGCTCACGTTGGTCTCGAACTCCTGGCATCCAGCGATGCCGTCTCGGCCTCCCAGCGTGTTGGGATTACATGCATGAGCCACTGCACGCAGTCGGACTGAGGGAGATTAAACAAAGAAGCAGGAGCCTGGCGCGCCTCGGGCTTCACTGGGGCCCAGTAGGCAGCCCAGACTCACACTGAAACGGAGGCTGCTCTGCAGGCGGGGTTGCTCAAGCTGCCCCCGTGCTCCTGCCCTGGCGTTCAGTCCTGGAGACGACCCGGTCCACCGTTGGCATTTTGAGCCACGGGACTGTCCTGTGCGTTGCACAATGTTCAGCAGCAGCTTTGGCCTCTGTATCCACTATGCCCAGTTCCACCCCCTACCACCTCAGGTTAACAGCCGAAAATGTTTTCTAGACTTTGCCAAAGGTCGCCTGGGGGCAAACACGCCCCCACTGAGAATCACCGGCTTAGAACAGGGCAAGCTCCAGCCGGTGTCTGACTTTCCCAGAGACTGCCCCTAAACCATCCATTGCTGTTTGGCTGGCCTCTCATCGTCCTTCAACCGTCCACCCAAGTATTGACTTCAGGAAACATTTTTTCACCAGCCCATCCAAGGCCCAGGTATCCCACTCCAACATGTTACTCCTCTTTATTACCTGTTACGTTTTTCAATTTATTCATTTATCTCCCCAACCTGTTCACAGGTGTAAGCTTCCTGATGGCAGGATTCTCTTGTGTTTTGTTCCTCACTATGCCCTCTGCCACTGGCACAGTGCCTGGCACAAAGGGGTGAAAGACTGCTGTCCAAAAATAGCCCTCAGCATAGCTTCAGAAATTGGGACCCAGGCCAGGGATGATGGCTTACGCCTGTAATCTCAGCACTTTGGGAGGCTGAGGCAAGAGGATCACTTGGGCCTGGTAGGTGGAGGCTGCATTAAGCAGTGACAGCACCACTGCACTTGAGCCTGGGTGGCAGAGTGAGAACCTGTCTCAAAAAACAAAACAAAACAAAAAGCAAGAAAGGAATCTGGACCCACAGCTGCTGCAATGATTCAATTAGTGTAAGACCACCTCTTCCTTCATCCTCATCTCCAGCTAAGACTAGGGTGGAGCCAGTACCTGGGAAGTTGGCTTGCCAGTAGGTCACCTGGAGAAGTCATCCGGCCGGTAAGTCTCAAAGTTGCATGCATTCTCTTTTTGAAAACTGTTTTAAATGTCCGACAGATAGGCTGATGGTCAGCACAGTGCTGCCACACAGCAGGCACTGTATTTAATAAATGTCTAATTAGAGAATAATGGAACGCCCAAGTTGGGCCTTTGCCACCTGTCTGTTGATGCTTGTCATTTCCAGCTGTCAGCTCAAATATCACTTTTCCAACTCTGCCTTACTAGATCTGCTCCCCCTGTTTTTATGACCTTGGAACCCCTACACTTTTTTCCCACAGCACCCACTATAATTTATACTTATTCCGTGCAACTACTGAATGCCTGTCTTTAAAGCTGGGATGGCTGGGATCTTTGTTTTAGCCACTGCTAGAGTTCTAGAGGCTAGCACAGCACTTGCCAATGATAAAGGTGTAAAATTAACTGAATAAGTGAATGACCATTTGTTGAATGTAAATGATGCAAGTCACCTTATGTTCTCATATATATGTGTGTATGTGCGTATGTGTATATATATATATATATATATACACACAAAGATATGTATATGTGTGTATGGATATATGTATATATAAATGTGTATATACATGTGTGTGTATATATATATACGTGTGTGTGTGTGTCTATGTTCAAGGACATATACTAGGATCCTAACTTATTGGATCCTAATATACGTCCTTGAACATGTACACATAGACACACACACACACACATACACACACACACCAATTTTCTTTTTTGAGACGGAGCTTTGCTCCTGTCACCCAGGCTGGAGTGCAGTGGTGCGATGGCTCACACCTGTAATCCCAGCAGTTTGGGAGGCTGAGGCAGGCAGATCACTTGAGGTCAGGAGTTCGAGGTCAGCCTGGTCAGCATGGTGAAACCCCGTCCCTACTAAAAATACAAAAATTAACCAGGCGGTAGTGGCATGCACCTGTAATCCCAGCCACTAAGGAGGCCGAGGCAGGAGAATCGCTTGAGCCTGGGAGGGGGAGGTTGCAGTGAGCCAAGATCACGCCACTGTACTCAAGCAAGGTGACAGAGTAGGACTATCTCAAAATTAAAAAAAAAAAAATAAGAAAGCAATAGTACATAAACTTCAGTGAAAGGCATATATCTAATTTTGAGTCCAGTGCTGCTTCCACTTTATAGTTGGTAGCTGCAATTGGTAGATGAGACAGAATCTCTGAGTATTTGTTCTAAGACTGATAGCACTGATACCCAGGCAAAGTCTAAAATAAAATTAACATTAAACATGGAATGAAAGCAAAGAAAATGACTTGAATCATGTGATAGCCCAGTGTCCGAACACTGCTCAGTACGCTGGCCATTTTTGGATGATAGCAAACTAATCCACTTGCATTGCCTCATTTGAGAAGAAGACAAAAGCTAAGTTAAAAAAAAAAAAAAAAAAAAAAAAAAAAAAAAAACAGAGCCAAGACCACATATTGCAAGATCACATTCATTTGCAATGGCCAGAATAGGTAATAGGCAAATCCATACAGACAATGCAGATTAGTACACTTTCCTGGTTCTGGGGGAGGGGAGGGGAAGATGTACACATCTCTGTGAATGTACTAAAAACCACTGAATTCTACACTTTAAGTAAGTGAATTAAATAGTATGCAAATGTGCCTCAATAAAGCTGGTACCAAAAGAAAGTGAACTAACAGTTACAATTTGAAAGGCTTCATGTGTAAATTTTGATACCTTGTTTGCTATTTGGGGAAAATAAATATGAGCTCTGGCAACACTGGACTCATGATTACCTGTTACATTAGTAGGATCCCACCACTTTGAACCATGCCCCAGAGTATTCAATTTATGTATTCCTCACAGATCACAGTGCCACAGCGCTTGGCCCATGACCTGCTTTGACCGAGAGAATATGTAAAAAGTGTCTCTGGGCCTGGTCTGGGCACCACCTTAAAGTCTGATACCTTCCACGTTCGTGACTGGGGGAGTCCTGAACAATAATATTAGAGGTCCACTTACCTTCCATCATATGTTGAGGAGGAGACTGCAGCTCTATGGAGAGGGGATTCTCAGCATCCCAGATGACCTGCCTACTAAAGGCAGCCACGGGAATAACCACCAGCAAGACCCGCAGAAGAACGGAGACCCTGCTGAGCCTCAGCCCAGATAGCAGAATTATAAACAAATAACGTGTTTGCTCTTTTAAGCCACTAAATCCTGGGGCAGTTTGTTATGTAGCAACAGGTAATGGAAACACATTTGTCCCCCCATAGCCACAATCTGCTGACACTGAGCAGCAGCCACTGTCTGTGGATGGCAGACACTTTCTAGCTGTCCTAAGCTCCCCCCCGACTGTTGTCTTATTTTTTTTTTATCATAGAGAAAATTTTCCATATCTGCACAGTCCAGTGCAGGAGCCACTACCTATGTGTGGCTATTCGAACTAGTTAAAATTAGATAAAATGAAACATTCTGTTCCTTACTTACACTAGGCAGATTTCAAGTAGTTTGTGACTATTGGCTACCACAGTGGACAGCATAGTCTAGTTCACACCATCATTGCAGTAACTTCTATCAGCAATCCCCCCCCTTTTTTCTGAGCAACAGCCTTGCTGTGTTGCCCAGTTTGAAATGCAATAGAGCCATCTTGGCTCACCATAACCTCCATCTCCCAGGTTCAAGCAATTCTCCCGCCTCAGTGTCCCGAGTAGCTGGGATTACAGGTACTCGCCATCATGCCAGGCTAATTTTTATATTTTTTGTAGAGGTGGAGTTTCACCATGTTGGCCAGGTTAGTTTTGAACTCCTGACCTCAGGTGGTCCGCGTGCCTCGGCCTCCCAAAGTGCTGGGATTATAGGCATGAGCCACCACACCCAGCCAGCAACCCTATTCCATACTAAAATGTAATGGGTATGATTGACTAATTAGCCAACATCCATACTCTTTTTTTTTTTTTTCCAAACAGTATCCATTATTCTCTTCAGGTATTTGTCTTCCTCAGCCCACTCCTGCCCCTACCAGCTTCCCATGTAGCTCAGGAGAACCTGACTTCATCCTTGTTCCCAGATGGAATTAGTTAACACCAGTACTAGTCACATGCTGCTTCATGGTGACTAGTTGAGGAATGCAGACTCTAACCTTTCAGGACATGAAGTTTACCTGGCGCCTGTGGTTACCAGTCCAGGAGTGGACAAACGCAGTAAGCTGACCCAGTCAGACTAGAGGGCCAGACTAGAGGAAAGGACACATGTGTGATGACTGTTAGAGCTGCGTGCTCCCAAAGTGGACATGAGTTAGGAAGCCTGTAGCTCTAATAGCTCCTGATGGCTGCTGGTAACCATGATAAGAACCAGCTTAGAAAGAGACTAATTTGGTGGCTAGCACAGAAGACTCAGGGAGCATGAGATATTAGTAAGTCTTACATTGTTTAAGTCACTCTGTTGGGTTTTCTGTTATTTGTATTACGTGTAGCCAAAAGCCACCTCTCATAATTCTATCAAAAAATTGAAAAAATAAAAGAACGAGAGGGCATCCTGATGTTTTTCTCATGCCTGACCCATGAGTTTTCTGCCTGGCTCCTGTAATGACTGGGTTTGCAGCCCCTGTGCCGAGCCCCAGTGATGGTCGCTAACGAATTCAGGTAAGGTGATTCCTCCCACATTATTGGGTATGCTTGCAATATACTCCTGCCCCAAAAAGTGACCCTATGTGTTTCTCCTTTGCAGCTAAAATAAATAAATAAATGACCTAACCGATACAGCAGGCATCTAAGGGATAGTTAACTGTGTCTTCCAAAATACATTTTTGTCTGTTGGCTCTTCACCTCCAGAGCCCTCTGGAAGAGGGGTAAGGGCACTCTTTGTAAAGGTGCCTGTGGTGTGGACTAGACTTGGAAGCATGGGGGCGTCTCCCTTCTCTGGTACCACCGTGTCTCCTGAGCCTCACCCAGTGCAGAGCTCCAGCGGGTGCAATTTGAGGCAATGAATTGAGAAACCATCAGAGACAGGACATTCAGGGGATTGCCTGACTCCACCGGCCGTTTGATGACATTTCTGCGTCTTGTTTCACATCTCTATTGAGTTGCCCACGCCTCGCTGCCAGACAGTAGCCTCTCCTTACTCACAGTTGCAGCTTCCTCAAAACTTCGGCTTACAAGCAGCCATCATAGCCTTTCTGTGCCATCTGGACATCACTCAACCACTCAACAAACAGCTGTTGAACACCTGCCCCCTGAGGCACGACAGCTCAGCCTCAGCTCAGCTCAGCTGCACCATTGATGGCCAGTGCTACAGCTTCTCCGGATTTCCCAGTTCCTTAGGGAGGGACTGTGACTGGCCCCCTCACCTTCGTTCATCTGGCCACAGCATAAGTCGTTAGCCATGATGCAGCCACAGGCCATGTCATACGTCTTCCGAATCTCCTTGGGTAGCAGTTGTCATAAATTCTATTTACTTCAAGGAGTCGCTGTTGCAGCCATTCTTTCTGGCTACAAATAATCTTGTTAGAAGCAAAAGGTATAAAAAGCAAAATCAATAAAAACACAGGCAACCAACAGAATAGAATCAGGTGTTCAATCCCTGAGCCTAAACCAAAGCCACACTAACTTACTTTTAGTATGAACCAATTCAGCTCCCAGGATGACGTGCGTTTATTTTGACAGAGGATGTGAGAGTGTATGGTCAGGGAGCTGGTTTTGATTTGACTTGTTTCATGCACTCATTTTATTTGACCCTTGTGCATAGCAATGTCTATTTCTTGGGTACTTTTCCTCCTATGTTGAAAAAAACCCCAAGACATTTGCAAAAGTTGGGCTTTGCCAATAGAAGCAGGGAGGTGAAGAGAGAGAGAGAGTGAAAGCAAGTGAACTTCTGCTTTCTTCTATAGCAAGAAGTGCAAGATGGTGTGACCACACCTAATATCCTATTTTAGCCACTACTTTCACAACTCCTTAAAGCAATCTTAGCCTAAATTGTAATAATATAATAGTTAATTGGTAATTATAAGTGTACTTGTTTTCTAGGTTAGGCCTTACAGGAAAGACCAGTGAAGATAAATACAAAGAACAAGCTGAAGCAGTAATATAAAATAGCTCACTATGCAGTGAAATAAGCCAGGCACAGAGAGGTACAGAGCACACATTCTCACTCATGTGGAAGCTAAAGAAGTTCTCATAGGAGTACATGTTTCAGAATCCTACCCTATGCCCCATAATTATGTACAATTATTATGTCAATTAAAAATAATAATGGGCCAGGCGTGGTGACTCATGCCTGTAATCCCAGCACTTTGGGAGGCTGAGGTGGGTGGATCACAAGGTCAGGAGTTCAAGACCAGCCTGGCCAAGATGGTGAAACCCCATCTCTACTAAAAATACAAAAATTAGCCGGGCGTGGTGTCAGGTGCCTGTAATCCCAGCTACTCAGGAGGCTGAGGCAGGATAATTGCTTGAACCCGAGAGGCAGAGGTTGCAGTGAGCTGAGATCGTGCCATTGCACTACAGCCTGGACAACAAGAGTGAAACTCCGTCTCAATAATAATAATAATAATAATGAAAGGCTGCCTGGCATGGTGGCTCATGCCTGTAATCCCAGCACTTTAGGAAGCCAGGCTGGGCAGATCACTTGAGATCAGGAGTTCCAGACCAGGCTGGACAACATGGTGAAATCCTGTCTCTACTGAAAACACAAAAATCAGCTGGGCGTGGTGACAGGCATCTGTAATCCCAGCTACTCAGGAGGCTGAAGCAGGAGAAATGCTTGAACCTGAGAGGCAGAGGTTGCAGCGAGCTGAGATTGCACCACTGCACTACAGCCTGGGCAACAGAGCAAGACTCCATCTCAAATAAATAAGTAAGCAAGCAAAAAAAAAAAAAAATCTCAGTATATGATAATAAAGGGATCTGGTCAGGTGTGGTGGCTCACGCCTGTAATCCTGACACTTTGGGAGGTGAAGGCAGGCAGATTACCTGAGGTCAGTAGTTTGGAACCAGCTTGGTCAACATGGTGAAACCCCATCTCTACTAAAAATACAAAAATTAACCTGGCATGATAACGCAAACCTGTAATCCCAGCCACTACTTGGGACACTGAGGTGGGAGAATTGCTTGAACTCGGGAGGTGGAGGTCACAGTGACCCGAGATTGTGCCACTGCACTCCAGCCTGGGCGACATAGCGGGACTCCATCTCAAAAAAAAAAAAAAAAGTATCAGCAATTCATGGGGAAAGGATGCATCGTTAAACAAATTATGTTGGAATGAATCACTAAACATGGGGGAAGATAGGCTTCATATTTTGTACCAACATAAATTCCAGATGGATTAAATACTAAAATAAACTGAAAATATAAAAGCCCTAGGAGAAAATATTGGCAAATATATAATCTTCGCGTGAAAATGCCTCCTTAAGCCTAACACTAAAGGCAGAAGGCATGCAGGAAAAGTTAATTTGACTACATAAAGATTTAAAACTTATGTGTATAAAAAATAATAATTGCTGTTGACAGCCCACAAACTAAGAAAAAAAATGGAAGTATTATAACTAAGACAAAGTAAACGTTCTTTTTCTTTTTTTGAGACAGAGTCTCTCTCTGTCACCCAGGCTGGAGTGCAGTGGCGCGATCTCTGCTCACTGCAACCTCTGCCTCCCGAGTTCAAGCGATTCTCCTACCTCAACCTTGAGAAAGTTGATGTTCTTATTTTATAACGAGTTCTAAAGAATATTATGAAAAGGTAAACATCCAATGAATAAAATTGGCACAGTGAGCGGCAGACTCTTTCGAGGACAGCTCTTGTTCGTTCCTATTCCACATCCATTCTCCCTTCTGGTGACTGTGCCTTGATTTTCCTTAGCTAATCAATGCTCCCTGTGATTTAGGTAAGGCAGCTGGATGCCCCAGCCTAAGAGTGGGCATTTGACCTATGCCTATCCAATCAGCAGGATCACATCTATTGAGCTAAATTAATTGCTTCAGGCCAGGCACGGTGACTCATGCTTATCATCCCAGCACTTTCAGAGGCTGAGGTGAGTGGATCACCTGAGGTTAGGAGTTTGAGACCGGCCTGGCCAACATGGTGAAAACCTGTCTCTACTAAAAATATAAAAATTATCTGGGCATGGTGGCACACACCTGTAATCCCACTACCAGAGAGGCTGACCCAGGAGAATCACTTAAAGCCAGGAGGCAGAGGTTGCAGTGAGCCAAGCTCATGCCACTGCACTCCAGCCTGGGCAACAGAGTAACATTCTATCTCAAAATAAAATAAAATAACAAAAATAAAGTAATTGGTTCAGAGATGGACACGTGATCAAGTTGGCCAAAGCTAATCCCAGAATGTATTCTGGAATGAGCAGGAAGAAGTGATTCCCTTTTCTGTTGAGTTTGACATTAAAGAGATATAAGCTTGGAGTTGCCAGAGAACATCTTGTGAAACCAGAGAACTAAGCATTCAAGAAGGAGATAGAGATGAGGGAAACACTTGTTTTAAAAAGACAGTTTAAATCCCACCATTTTGGAGGCTGAGGTGGGTGGATCACCTGAGGTCAGGAGTTCGAGACCAGCCTGGCCAACATGGTGAAACCCTGTCTCTACTAAAATACAAAAAGCCAGGCTAATGGTGGCATATGTCTGTGGTCTCAACTACTTTGGAGGCTGAAGCAGGAGAATCGCTTGAACCTGGGAGGTGGAGGTTGTAGTGAGCCGAGATGGTGCCGATGCACTCCAGCCTATGTGACAGACAAAAGAAAACAAAAAAAGACAGTTTACAGGTCTGGGTTCTGATCATAGCTAAAAGTAGCTTTTTCTTTAGAAGTAGACATTTTAATTGTGAGTCCATAAATTCTCTTTTTGATTAAGCAAATGTGACATTCTGTCACTTGTGATAGAAAACGTTCCAACCAGCTATGTATAAAAATCAAATCAAAATGGATTAAAGACTTAAATCTAAGACCCGAAACTACGAAACTATGACAAGAAAACACTGCGGAGGCCAGGAGTTTTGACTCATGCCTATAATCCCAGCAGTTTGGGAGGCCGAGGTGGGTGGATCACTTGAGGTCACGAGTTCAGGACCAGCCTGGCCAACATAGTGAAACCTTGTCTCTACTAATAATACAAAATTTAGCTAGGCATAATGGTGGGTGCCTGTAATCCCAGCTACTCTGGAGGCTTGGGCAGAAGAATCGCTTGAACCTGGAAGGTGGAGACTGCAGTGAGCCAAGATCGCACCACTGCAGTTCAGCCTGGGCAAGAGACTGAGACTCTGTCTCAAAAAAAAAGAATGGGGAACTCCTCCAGGACATTGGTCTGGACAGCTGTTTCTTGAGTAAAACACTACAGGCACAGGCAACCAAAGTGAAAATAGACAAATGGGATCACATCAAATTAAAAAGCTTCTTCACAGCAAAGGAAACGATCAGCAGAGTGAAGACAGCCCACGGGACAGGAGACAGTATTGGCAGACTTCCCATCTGACCAGAGATTAATGACCAGAATATATCAACAACACAAATGACGCAACAGGAAAAATTCTAATATGATTTTTAAAATGGGTGGAAGATCTGAAAAGACGTTTCTCAAGAGAAGACACACAAATGGCAAACAAGTATGTGAAAATGTGCTCAAAATCGTTGATCATCAGAGAATTGCAAATCAAAACCACAGTGAGGCTGGGCATGGTTGCTCATGCCCGTAATTCTAGCACTTTGGGAGGCCAAGGCAGCCAGATCACTTGAGGTCTGGAGTTCAAGACCAGCCTGGCCAACGTGGCAAAACCCTGTCTCTACTAAAAATACAAAAATTAGCTGGCCATGGTGGTGCGCACCTGTAATGCCAGCTACCCGGGAGGCTGAGGCAGCAGAATTACTTGAACCTGGGAGTGGAGGTTGTAGTGAGCTGAGGTCATGCCACTGCATTCCAGCCTGGGCAATGGAGCGAGACTCTATCTCAAACAAAACAAAACGAAAATTCAATGTGAAATCATCTCACCCTAGTTAAAATGGCTTTTATCTTGGCCGTTCACAGTGGCTCACGCCTGTAATCCCAACACTTCAGGAGGCTGAGGAGGGCGGGTCACCTGAGGCCAGGAGTTCAAGACCAGGCTGGCCAACATGGTGAAACCCCGTCTCTACTAAAAACACAAAAATTAGCCAGGCGTGGTGGCGCACGCTTGTAATCCCAGCTACTCGGGAGGCTGAGGCGGGAGAATCACTTGAACCTGGGAGGCAGAAGTTGCAGTGAGCCGAGATGGAGCCACTGCACTCCAGTTTGGGTGACAGAATGAGACTCCATCTCAAAAATAAAAATTAAAAAATAACTCACGAACAAATCTAGTATTTGATGGCACAGCAATAAACAACAATCTATTGTACATTTTAAAATAAGAGTGTAATTAAATTATTGATAACACGAAGAAATGATAAATGCCTAAGGTGATAGAGACCCCCTTTACCCTGATGTAATTATTACACATTTCATGCCTGTACCAAAATATCTCATGTGCCTCTTAAATATGTACACTTATTATGTACCCATACAAATTTTAAAAATTTAAACATTAAAAAAAAAAAGTTCGAACCAATACAAGCATACACACTCACAGAAGACAATTCAAATGCCTTTCATGAAAAAAAAAAAAAAGTCAAATTACACCAGTAATTTTAAAATGCCAGAAGAGGAGACATGGTTTGTTGCTTGACTTGAAAAATACCCCGTGTCGGAATGTTCTGGGAAATAAGTGTGCTCATAAGTGACCAATGGAAAGTAAATCGGTGCAGCTTTTCTGGAGGACAATTCGTCACTCGTATCAAAAACATATGGGCTTACACTTTGAATGTGCAGTTCCACTTCTAGAAATTAAAGAACATGTGCCCAGACTTACCAGTAAAATGTTCATTACAATGTTGCGTAAAATCGCAAACTGAGTGGAAACGGCAAAGATGGGCAATAACAAGGCAGAGATGAAATCAATTCCAGTGCATGCGTATACAGGAATTCCATGTCGTCATTCAAACGATACTGCAGATATAGGATTAGGAATTGGAAAAGTATTCATGACATATTATTATATTATTTTTCTATTCCTGCATAGCACATAACCACTACTTCAGCAGCTTGAAACAGCACCCATTTATGAACTCACAGGCTTCAGTAGATGGGAAGTCTGGGCATTGGCACAACTGGCTTCTCTGTCCAGGGTCTCAGATCAAAGTGCTGGCCAGGCTGAAATCTCTTCTGGAGGTCAGGGCTCTCTTTCGTGCCCACATGGTTGTGGCAGGAGGTAGTTCCTCGAGGAGATGGGTTGAAGGGCCACTTCCTTGCTGCCTGACGGTTGGGGGCTGCTCTCAGCTCCTAGAGCCCGCCTGCCTCCCTCATCACACGGTCCTCTTTGTCTTCGGAGGAGTAGTAGATAATATCCCTGACGTCAAGTCCCTCTCATCCTTTGAATCTTTCTGACCTGAGGAAATGCTCAGTCCTTTCAATAAGACTCATTAGATGAGGCTCATCCTGCGTAATCTTCCTATTTTAAGGTAACTTAATCTGGGGATTCAAGTCTCATCTGCAGATTCTCTCTGTGACAGCCCCTGGATTGACGTGTGATGGAATCGGGAGGAGGTGTGTGTGCACACCAGGGATGGGAACTCTTGCGGGCCCTGTTAGATTTTTACCGACCACAGTTACTAAGTAATAAAGAGCATAATACAAAAAACGTGTAGGGTATTTCTATTTCTTGTAGCAAAAATGACAAATGCAAACAAAACAGAACAAGAACCAACAAGAATACTGTGTCCATACAGCAGAGTCAAAGAAGCAGTGAAGCGTTTCCAATGCCTGCGTTACCTCTGGGAGGCATCGAACCTTCCTTTGTCTCCAGCTCCCTGTCTGTGAAATGGTGAGAAAAGTCCCTTCAGTTTAGGATTTGGGAGAATTCATTGAAGAACACTGAACAGTGCTTAGAAAAATGTTAGGTTCCTGGCACTCACCCAGTAAAGCGGACTGTTATGATGATTTTATGTCAAGTCAGGGAAAACTTGAAGCCAAAATATTAATGTAGTTATCTCAGGGAAAAGGGATTATTATTTTTTTTTTTTTGAGACTACTTTTTGCTGTTGTTGCCCAGGCTGGAGTGCAGTGGTGTGATCTCAGCTCACGGCAATCTCCGCCTCCTGGGTTCGAGCAATTCTCCTGCCTCAGCCTCCTGAGTAGCTGTGATTACAGGTGTGCACCTCCACACCTGGGTAATTTTGTAATTTTAGTGGAGACGGGGTTTCTCCATGTTGGCCGTTCTGGTCTCAAACTCCCAATCTCAGGTGACCTAGGTGATCTGCCTGCCTCGGCCTCCCGAAGTGCTGGGATTATAGGCCTGAGCCACCGCACCAAGCTTTGTGATTTTTACAATTCTTTTTTGCTTATCTGAATTTCTTAAACATGTCTTAATTATTTAATTAAAAATAAAATGTGAAAAGAATAAATATGGGCCTCCGCCACATCAGGTTTCTCCTGGAGGCAGTTCGGAGGGAGCCCATCATCCCTGAGTAAGCCTCTGATCCTGACGGCTGTGCCACGCGCTGTTACGCTCACTGTGTCCTTTACTGGAACGGCAATCTTTGGGATGAGCAGCCTTGGGCTGCAAAGTTAAGAATTGGGTCTGCACTGTCTTCAGAACAGCAGTGGAAATCGAAACTCGGATTTTTTGCCAAAAGCTCAAAGGGAAGAAATCACTTATTTCTGGTTGGTTGACTTCATCATGTTCATTAAGCAACACTTGCAGGAGCTAGGTACTTCCAGACTAACAGATTCTTTTCTTTCTTTATTTTTTTTGCATTTGGTCACTTTCAAGTGCTGTTAATAAAAGTCAGGAAAAGGAAACACAACTAGGGCAAACAAACCACAATTCCATGTGCACCTGCTTTTTTCAAATGTGTATTTCTCTTTTCCTCCATCTCTTCTTCTTCCTGTCTGTCTATGTATCCGTCTCTCCATCTCTCTCCCTTCCTCTCTTTTACCCCTCTCTGTCCCTGTCTGTCTCCTTCTGTATCTCTCTCCCCCTCTCTTCTTCCCCCTCTCTTTCTCTCTGTCTCTCTCTCACACACACAGACACATACAGACACACAGCATTCATAGTTTGCTGTGCCATAGGGAGAAATGATGAAATTAAGACTAAAAACTTTGATAGAACAAACAGAGTGCCTTTCTTATAAATGCTCTAAAGGAAAAAAGGAGAGATGTGTTGATTTTTATCACAGAGCCACTTCTAAAGTCAGTATGCCCACTGTGCTTTCTCTTGAAAATGCTATCATTTTCATATAGGGTAGATAATAAAGTTTCATTTTCCCTGGCACTAGGAACTAGAAAAATAGCTTGAGCAAACACTATGATCAAAGCAAAAAGCAGATTTTGCTTTACATTTATTGTAAGATTCTCATGTTAGAAGCATCTGGAGAAATCTTATGAGAGATGCCTACAACTTCTGTTCTGCTGCTCCCCTCCTCGGTAATGATTTCTACATTATCCCATAACAACACATTTGTCTTTGTGCCCTTTTAT
Source organism: Cebus imitator (assembly GCF_001604975.1). NCBI lineage: Eukaryota > Metazoa > Chordata > Mammalia > Primates > Cebidae > Cebus > Cebus imitator. The sequence goes on along the minus strand of NW_016107638.1, from coordinate 2,529,140 downwards.
GTTATCTACTTGAGAGAAGAATAAAAGACTTCATCAAAAGAACTAATTAACTATGATATTGTTTACAGTTTTTTCTTATTTTACAAATGGGTAAACTAAAGCCATGAATGTGTAAAGTAATGGGTCACAAAAGAGATGTCAGAATATCTTACCTTGTGGAACAGGTGTATTCCAGAACAATCAAATATCAATGAATTTCAGCCCAGCAAATCCCCTTCTAAAACTGACTTCCATTAAAAAGTCAGAAATGGGCCAGGCGCGGTGGCTCACACCTTTAATCCCAGCACTTTGAGAGGCTGAGATGGGTGGATCACTTGAGGTCAGGTTTTCAAGACGAGTCTGGCCAATGTGGTAAAACCCCATCATGGTAAAATCCCTACTAAAAATACAAAAAATTAGCCGACTGTGGTAGCATATAATCAGCCTCAGCCTCCCAAGTACCTGGGATTACAGGTACTTGGGAGGCTGAGGCTGAAGAATCACTTGATCCTAGGAGGCAGAGATTGCAGTGAGCCGAGATCCAGCCATTTCACTCCAGCCTGGGTGACAGAGCAAGATTCTATCTCAAAAAAGTCAGAAATGCATTCTTACAGGAATAAAATCTTATAACAGTGCACATTTAAAGATTTGATGAAACTCAGCAAGCACTGATGACTGCCTTTACACAGGCATGTCACTGTTCAAGGCAAGCAGAGGTTTTAGGCACAAATGACGTGGCTTCCAGGGGTCACTATCCAGTTGAGGGGAAGTGGCTGACTGCTCTGTGGCTATAATGCAGAACAGGATCAAGACAGGAGACAGGGACAAAGAGCCTTAGGGTTAGGGAAGGTGGAGAATAGTCCCAGATGAGGAGACTGGGGGCCTTCATCAATGCAGTCATCTGGCCAGGTGCAGTGGCTCGCACCCAGCACTTTGGGAGGCCAGGGAAGGCGGGCAGATCACTTGGGGCCAGGAGTTTGAGACCAGCCTGGCCAAAATGGCAAAACCCCATCTCTAATAAGAATATAAAAGTTAGCTGGGCATAGTGGCTTATGCCTATAGTCCCAGCTACTTGGGAGGCTGAGGCAGGAGAATCACTTGAACCCAGGAGGTGGAGATTTCAGTGAGCCAAGATCGTACCACTGCACTCTAGCCTGGGTGACAGGGCGAGACTCTATTTCAAAAAACAAAAAACAAAAAAACCACTCCCCCCCAAAAAAATGCAGTCATCTTTGAAGAGGGATTTTTGTGGTGAGCTGAAGGGTGGCCCCGTGGAAGAAATGTCCATATCCTGATCCCTGGAACGTGTAAAGGTGATGCTGTCAGTCCATGTGTGCTGCTATAACAAAATACCATAGACTGGGTGATTTGCAGACAGTGGGAATTTACTTCTCACAGTTCTAGAGGCTGGAAAGTTCAAGATCAAGGCACCAGCAGAGCTGGGAGCAGGTGAGGCTGCTCTCCACCACCACAATGGTGCCTTGTTGCAGAGGCTTCCAGAATGGATGAATGCTGTTTCCTCACATAGCAGCAGAGGTAGAAGGGAGAACTTACCCGCTGAAGACCGTTTATAAGGCACTGATCGCATCCATGTGGGCAGAGCCCTCAGCATAATCACCTCCTAAAAGCCCCACCTCTTAATGCTGTTGCATCAAGGATTCAGTTTCAGCGTAAACTTTAGAAAGGACACCATCATTCAGACCACAACAGTGACATTGTGAGAAAAAGTGTTTCTTGTGGTAATTAAAATAGGGGTCTTAAGATGAGGAAATCATCCTGGAGTATCCGGTGTTCCCTAAACCCAATGATCAATGCCTTCATAAGAAATTTACAGGAGGCGGGGCATGGTGGCTCATGCCTGTAACCCCAGGACTTTGAGAGGGCGAGATGGGCAGATCACCTGAGGTCAGGAGTTTGAGACCAGCCTGGCCAACAAGGTGAAACCCTGTCTTTACTAAAAATACAAAAACTAGCCAAGTGTGGTGGCGCACGCCTGTAGTTCCAGCTACTTGTTGGGCTGAGGCACGAGAATTGCCTGAATCCTTGAGGCAGAGGTTGCAGTGAGCCAAGATCCCAGCCTAGGCAACAGAGTGAGGATCTGTTCCAAAAAAAAAAAAAACTTACAAGATGAGATGCCCCAGCAGAGGAGGAGGCCATGTGATCCTGAAAGCAGAGACTGCAGTGATGGGAACACAAGTCAGGAAACACCAATAGGCCGGGCCCCATGACTCACACCTGCAACCCCAGCACTTTGTGAGGCCGAAGCAGGAGGATGGCTTAAGACCAGGAGTTTGAGACTAGCCTGGGCTACATAGGGAGACCCTGTCTCTAACTAAATTTAAAAAAATATAAAAAAGAGCAAAGAAACACCAACAGCCACCAGAAGCTGAAAGATACAACTAATAGGTTCCCCACTAGAGGCTCCCGAGGAAAGGCCACTCCGCTGACACTGTGATCCCAGACCTCTGTCCCCCAGAGCTTCCAGAGGACGGGCTTAGGCCACAGTGGAGTTCCTGGTCCCCCAGAGCTTCCAGAGGATGGGCTTAGGCCAGGGGGGAGTTCCTGGTCCCCCAGAGCTTCCAGAGGACGGGCTTAGGCCAGGGGGGAGTTCCTGGTCCCCCAGAGCTTCCAGAAGATGGGCTTAGGCCATGGAGGAGTTCCTGGTCCTTTGTTATGCAGCCCTAAGAAGCCTTGGGCCAGGGAGAGGCTGGTCAGGAGGAGAAGGAGGCCATGCCCAGCAGTAGAGAATTACTTCCATTTTGGAAAACAAAAAGGTATTCACCATGTTTGCCCCCCAGCCATGAGGAATTAACCACCTATTGTGGTGAATTTTCTGTGTCAGCTTGACTGGGAATATGGGGTGCTGTATTAGACCATTCTCATACCGCTATAAAGAAATACCCGATGCCAGGTATGGTGGCTCACACTTGTCATCCAGCACTTTGGGAGGCCAAGGTGGGCGGATCACCTGAGGCAGGAGTTCGAGACCAGCCTGACCAACATGGTGAAACCCCTTCTCTACTAAAAATACTAAAATTAGCTGAGTATGGTGGCTCATGCCTTTAAACCCAGCTACTCGGGAGGCTGAGGCATGAGAATCACTTGAACCCTGGGAGGCAGATGTTGCAGTGAGCCAAGATTGCATCACTGCACTCCGGTCTGGGTGACAGAACAAGACTCCATCTCAAAAAAAAAAAAAAAAACCTAAAAGCCATTTGCTGTGGCTGACACCTGTAATCTCAGCACTTTGGGAGGCCAAGGTGGGCATATCACCTGAGGTCAGGAGTTGGAGACCAGCATGGCCAACACAGTGAAATCTGATCTCTACTAAAAATATAAAAATTAGCCAGGCATGGTGGCATGCACCTGTAATTCCAGCTACTCAGGAGGCTGAGGCAGGAGAATCGCTTGAACCCAGGAGGTGGAGGTTGCAGTGAGCCGAGATTGCGCCACTGCATTCCAGCCTGGGCACCCAAGTGAGACCTTGTCTCAAAAGAGAAGAAAATAAAAAAAAAAAAAATACCTGAACCTGGGTAGTTTTTAAAGAAAAGAGGTTTAATTGGCTTGCGGTTCTGTAGGCTGTGCAGGAAGCACCGTGGCTTGTGCTTCTGGGGAGGCCTCAGGAAGCTTCTAATCATGGCAGAAGGCAAACGGGGAGTGAGGCATCTCATATGGCGGGATCAGGAGCAAGAGAGTTCGGGAGGTGCTGCACACTTCTGGACACCCAGAGCTGGGGAGAACTCACCCACTCTCACCAGAACAGTCCCAAGGGGATGGTGCTAAACCATTCCTGAGAAATCCATCCCCATGGTCCAGCCACCTCCCACCAGGCCCAGCTCCAGCACTGGGGATTACAGATCCACATGAGTTTTGAGTGGGGACACAGATCCAAATTATAGCAGGTACCCACATTGGACGTTGCTTGAAGGTGTACCCGGGCGCATGTTTCCAGATGAGATTTGCATCCATGAACTCAGTTGAGCAAGTGCCCTCCCTGGTGTGTGTGGGCTTCATCCAATCTGCTGAAGGCCTAAGTAGGGCAAGAAAATTGGAGGAGACCGGGCCTGTGATCCCAGCACTTGGGAGGCTGAGGCAGGCAGGTGAATCACTTGAGGTCAGGAGTTCAAGACCAGCCTGGCCAAAATGGCTTTGGTGAAACCCCATCTCAACTAAAAATGTAAAAATTAGCCGGGTGTGGTAATGCCTGCCTGTTATCCCAGCTACTCAAGAGGCTGAGGCAGGAGAATTGCTTGAATCCAGGAGGCAGAGTTTGCAGTGAGCTGAGATCCCACCACTGCACTCCAGCCTGGGCGACAGAGAGAAACCCTGTC
>NW_016107638.1:2521485-2523755 GCF_001604975.1 Cebus imitator | reverse complement strand
GGAAAGAGGAATTTGCACCCCATCCCCACCACCCACGGTTTCCCCACTGCCTCACTGCTCAAGCTGGTACATTTCATGGCATCTTCTCAGCAACCACTCCCACCATTCCCCCTCCTCCCCCAAACTGGGACTTACGCCATTGCTCAGGCCTTAAGACTGGACCTGAATGACAGCACCAGCTTTCCTGGGTCTTTCTGTGGCAGACAGAAGATCATGTACGTCTCAGCCTTCATGATTACATGAGCCGATGCCTCATAATAAATTTCCATTTATGCATATAAATCTCCCATTAGTTCTGTTTCCCTGGAGAACCTTAACTAATACAGGTGTCTACTGGTATTTGGGGAAGAGCATTTTTTCTTTAGGCAGGGATGTCCTATACACTGCAAGGTGTTAAAACCTCCAGGCCTGGCCGTGAAATATTGATGACATTCCTCAGTCATTCTGACAACAAATTTCCTTCTCCACTCCCAAATTTCCGAAAGTCCTCCAGAGAAAAGTTCTGCATCTGGTTCAACCGGTCCTGAGCTGTAGAGAGACTAGAAAAGAGAGAACCATAGAGCCAGGCATTTCTACCTGCAAGAATTAAAAAACAAAACAAGACTTTGTAAGGTTCTTTGTAGTTTCTTCTATTATTGAATTAACTCCTTCCTTCCCTTCTTCCTTCCCTTTCTCCCTCCTCCTCTCCCTGTCTCCCTCCCTCCTCCATCCCTCCTTCCTTCCCTTGTTCTTTAATTTCTTCTTACTTTTATTACTTCTTTTGTATCATCAAGAATGAGTATTGAATCATACTGAATGTTCTTATTCCACCATTGAGAAGGTCATGTGTGTTTCTGTTACCGGAAAGGGGTCCCATTGCAGACCCCAAGAGAGGGTTCTTGGATCTTACACAAGAAAGATTTCAGGGCAAGTCCATAAAGTGAAAGCAAGGTTATTTATTTTATTTTATTTTTTTAAGATGGGATTTCATTATGCAGCCATCAAAAATGATGAGTTTCTGTCCTTTGTAGGGACATGGATGAACCTGGAAACCATCATTCTCAGCAAACTGACAGAAGAGCAGAAGATCAAACACCGCATGTTCTCACTCACAGGTGGGTGTTGAACAATGAGAACACATGGACACAGGGAGGGGAGCACTACACACTGGGGTCAGTTGGGGGAAAATAGGGGAGGGACGGTGAGGGGTGGGGAGCTGGGGAGAGATAGCAAGGGGAGAAATGCCAGATGTAGGTGATGGGGAGGAAGGCAGCAAATCACACTGCCACGTGTGTACCTATGCAACAATCTTACATGTTCTTCACATGTACCCCAAAACCTAAAATGCAATCAAATAAATAAATGGGAAAAAAAAAAGAGATGGGGTTTCACCATGATGGCCAGGCTGGTTTTGAACTCCTGACCTCAGGTGATCCACCCACCTCAGTCTCCCAAAGTGCCAGGATTACAGGCGTGAGCCACCAAGCCCGGCCCGAAAGCAAGGTTATTAAGAAAATGAAGGAGTAAAAGAATGGCTACTCCACAGACAGAGCAGCCCTGAGGGCTGCTGGTTGTCCATTTTTATGGTTATTTCTTGATGATATGCTAAACAAAGGTGGATTGTTCCTGCCTCCTCTTTTTAGACCGTATAACTTCCTGACATTGCCATGGCATTCGCAAACTGTTAACGGCGCTGGTGGGAGTGTGGCAGTGAGGACCACCAGGGGTCACTTTTGTCACCTTTGTGGTTTTGGTGGGCGTTAGTGGCTTCTTTACTGCATTCTTTCATCAGCAAGGTCTTGTGCCGACCTCCTGTCTCATCTTGTGACTTGGAAACCTTCACCTCCTGAGATTGCAGCCCAGCAGGTCTCAGCCTCATTTTACCCAGCTCCTGTTCAAGAGGGAGTTACTCTGGTTCAAACGCCTCTGTCACTTCCTCTTTTAATTTATTAATTTAGATTGCTATGGCAGAGGTGACTTACTGCAAACCTATCTGCCACTTTTCTTTAGTAACCACAATTGTATTTAGGTGGCAATGTCCCCAGTTAATAGACTGTCTCTCTCAGCGTCCTTGGGTGCAAGAAGTGGTCACGTGGCCAATAAGATAAAGGCATGGTGTTTTGCATTTTTAGGAAGCCCCTTTAAGATGAAATACACTGGCTGGGCGCGGTAGCTCACGCCTGTAATCCCGGCACTTTGGGAGGCCGAGATGGGTGGATCACAAGGTCAAGAGATCGAGACCATCCTGGTCAACATGGTGAAACCCCGTCTCTACTAAAAATACAAAAATT
>NW_016107638.1:2516708-2520058 GCF_001604975.1 Cebus imitator | reverse complement strand
AAAAAAAAAAAAAAAAGAAAGCTCCCAGTTTAAAAAGGCTTGGCCAGTTATAGTGGCTCATGCCTGTAATTCTAGCACTCCGGGAGGCCAAGGCGGGTGGACTGTTTGAGCCCAGGAGTTCAAGACCAGCTTGGACAACATAATGAGACCCCACTTCCACAAAAATACAAAACATTAGCCCAGCATTGTGGCGCACATCTATGGTTCCAGCTACTTGGGAGGCTGAGGAGGAAAGATTACCTAAGCCCAGGAGGGGGAGGCTGCAGTGATCCATAATTACACCACAGCACCCCATCCTGGATGACAGTGAGACCATCTCAAAACCAACAAAAAGTAATAGCTCAGCTTAAAAAACAAAACAAAACAAAAAATAAAAATTAAAAAAAAAAACCAGTGTAGCCTAAATACATCTAAGGATGATATTTAGTTCACAGGGGCCGCCAGCTCACCCATTCTGCTTAGGGAGGTTCCTTTCCAGGCTCATGCTGAGGTCACCTTTGAAAATCAGAAATGTATCTGTTCACATTTAGCTTTTACTAGCCCATGGTCAAGGTGAAATAGGGCAAGAACATGGGCAAGTGCCAACCCTGTACTTATGCACCCCACACCAGACACTGCATTTTATTGCCTCTTCTTGGTGTATAGCAAACATATGAGGAGTCCACTCAAACCCATTTATTTGTTTATGACTGAGTCTTGCTTTATTTCAAGGCTGGAGTGCAGTGGCATGATCATGGTTCACTGCAACCTCCGCCTCACAGGTTCAAATGATTCTCATGCCTCGGCCTCCCAAGTACCTAGGACTACTAGCGTGTATGGCCACGCCCAGCTAATTTGTGTATTTTTGGTATAGATGGGGTTTCACCATCTTGGCCAGACTGATCTTGAACTCTTGGTCTCAAATGATCCACCCACCTAGGCCTCCCAAAGTGCTGGAATTACAGGCGTGAGCCACTGTGCCCGGCGTCAGAACTCTTTTCCCAAACTTTAATCAGAAGGGGGTTGTGGCAGCTCTGTGCAACTTGTCCCCTTTCTTGTTTCTTTGCGTAATTCTGTTGAAAAGTGTTAAGTTGTCTATCAGAATGCTATTATTTTCATATTGCTTTTGTCCTGGAGGAGGTGGCCTGCCTGCCAGGTGCCTGGGAAGTTGAAATACCAGGAAGAAGAGCAAAATCCTGGGTTTTGAGGACTGAGAAGGGGACAGAATTTTGATTGTTCTACAGTGACATAAAACTCTCCCATACCCCATGCCACACTGACAGTCAGAGTGGTGGCTCTAACTGGGAGAAGGCCTGCCGAGCCAATGTGTCCTTCAGGACGGACTTTTATGTTTGTGAGGCTGGAGACCTCCCGCTGATGGTGGTCATCACATGTCATGGCTTTCTTCATTCCTACTTTCCCTTTTTGAGGCTGGACGGTATTTGGGGGATGAGAGAAAATCAAGTTTGAAGGTAAATTAAAATATTGGGCACCCACTGGAATGTTCCACATCTGTAAATACGCATACATCTTTGTAAACACGTAGCATCTGTTTTGGGAGGGTCTGTGTTTAAATCCACAGATGGCATTTTGCCAGGGGCCACCTTCAGTTCCCCATTTCTCTCACCCAAGGTGTCCTGCTTTGGAGATCCAGTCCAGGTGCAGCCCATGTGCCCTCATGGGCCCCAAGTTCCCGATCCAACATCTTTCTCACCCACAGGCCTGGCCCTGAAATGGGTTTCCACTGTCTGCTCACACAGGAGGAGTTCCTCTCCTCTGGTTAGTTTTAGGGTAGTCTGGCCTGGGAAGGAATTTGGGACTAGAAAGGATTCCTGGGCTTCGTGGGGACCAAGACTTCCCTCAGGTTGTCATGGAAAATGAGGCTGAGAGCTCTCTCTGCAGCACCCTGGGGGAGGGAATCCGAGGATCCTGCTGGTCCTGGTGGGCGCAGACCCGCAGCCACCCGGGTGCTCAGTGAAGTTCACTCATGGCCATCACTGGTTTCCATGGAAAGGGACTGTGGTCACCGCTGGTCCTGGTCATCATGGGGGAGACCGTGGTCATCCTTGGTACCCGTGGGAAGGGACAGTGGTCATCCCTGGTCCTGGTCCCCATGGAAGGGACTGCAGGCACTGCTGGTCCTGGTCACCACGGAAGGGACCATGGCCATTCCTGGTCCTGGTCACTATGGGAAGGGACAGTGGTCATTCCTGGTCCTGCTCCCCGTGGGAAAGGACTGTGGTCACCGCTGGTCCTGGTCCCCGTGGGAAGGGACTGTGGTCACCCCTTATCCTGGTCCAGGTGGGAGCGGACCAAGGCTACCCTGGTGATGGACCCCACGGGGCACACCCGCGATACCCCGCACCCAGAGCTCGAGCCGCCAGAGGCCCCCGGTTCCCGTCCCCCTCCCCGTCTGGCGCCGGAACCTGCAAGTTCCGGCGCGGCCTCGGGGAGGGGCGGGCGCGGCCTCCGGGAGGGGCGGGCGGGACTGACCTAGCCGCCCGGCTCCCCTGCCATCCGCGTCTGTGCCGTCCCTGGGGCCTGGTCAATGTCCCGGGCGGCGGCGGCATGCGGCTCCTGTTCCTGGCGGTGCTGCGGCCGCACACGGGGAACGCGGTCACGGCCCAGCGCGTCCGGTAGGTGCGGGCGCAGGGGCCTGCGAAGCCAGGGGCGGGGGGCGGGGAAGCTGGGCGCCCTGCCAGGCCCCCTCCAGCAGCGCCGGGGCCTCCCCGAGCCGCGCGCGCAAACGGACGGGCCGGTGCCTCCCGCCGGGCGCGCGTGTCCCGGGGTCTCGGAGCGGCCGGCGCGGCGGCCTCGCACTTCCCGGTGGAGACCGAGCAGGTGCACGGGCTCGGGGTAGCCCGCGGAGGACCCGGGAAGGCCTCGCCGCAGACGCGGGAGGGGGCGGGATCCGCAGGGATGCGGAGCGGGGCTGGCGGAGCTGCGGGCGGGGACGCGTTTCCAGGCCGGGGCGGCGGTGCCAGCCCTGCCCTCGCGGTTTGGGCTCGGCTGTGTGCCGGCGTCCGGGGTCCTGCCCGGCGAAGTCCCTGCCCCTCCTCCCCTCCACCCTCTCTATTCTATTCCCGTCTTCCTGGCTGGTCAGCTCCCTCACACTCATCCTTTTCTGCCATTATCTTGCGTTGTTTATTTGCTTGTTGATGTGTGTTCTGGTCACTGGAACGCAAGCCCGGGGGCCCGGGGAGGGAGCTGCCGCGTTAATCCTGCCGCCTCCCGCCTGCCCGGGGCGCTCGGCCTGTGTTAGCCGGATAAACACCTTCGGGAGGCGAAGCCTGGGGAGTGCCAGGATTAGAGTCCGCAGCTCTACAGAAGCCGCGCGCGCCTGTGTGTGTGTGTGTGTGTGTGTGTGTGTA
>NW_016107638.1:2509396-2516431 GCF_001604975.1 Cebus imitator | reverse complement strand
GTAGAGACAGGGTTTCGCCATGTTAGCCAGGCTAATCTTGAACTCCTGACCTCAGGTGATCCTCCCACCTCAGCCTCCCAGAATGCTAGGATTACACGCATGAGCCACTTCGCTTGGCCTTAGTTGCCCATGTTTATGGTTATTTCTTGATGATATGCTAAACAAGGGCTGGATTATTCATGCCTCCCCTTTCTAGAGCATGTAGGGTAACTTCCTGATGTTGCCATGGCATTTGTAAACTGTCATGGCGCCGGTGGGAGTGTAGCAGTGAGGACAATCAGAGCTCACTCTCGTTGCCATCTTGGATTTGGTGGGTCTTGGCCGGCTTCTTTACTGCAACCTGTTTTATCAGCAGGGTCTTTATCACCTTGTATCTTGGGCCAACCGCCTACCTCATCCTGTGACTTAGAATTGCCTTCACCATCTGTAAATGCAGCCCAGTAGGTCTTAACCTCATTTTACCCAGCCCCTGTTCAAGATAGAGTTGCTCTGGTTCAGAAGCCTCTGAAAAAACTAGATAAAGTGATTGAGAGGCATTATGGTGGGATGCTTTAGATAACGTGGTCCGGGGGTCTGTCTCAGGAGATGACATTGAAGCTAAGATGGAAAAGAGGCCATCACTGAGATCTGGAGGGACGGTCGCAGGAAGGAATAACAGCGAGAACAGAGGCCCTGGACTGGAGGAAGCTTGAACTGTGTGAGAAGCAGGAAGGGAGCCAGGGTCACTGAAAGGTAAAGAGTGTGTGGCCAGTGCTAGGAAGTGAGTCAGAGAAGCAGGCCAGGTCTGGCTTGTACACGGTGGGGGGAAAGCACTTCATGCTTAAGCAATAATCACCTCTAAAAAAAACATGGTAAAATCCCATCTCTACTAAAAATACAAAAACTAACCAGCTGTGGTGGCACACACCTGTGATCCCAGCTACTCAGGAGGCAGAGGCTCGAGAATCGCTTGAACCTGTGAGGCAGAGGCTGCAGTGAGCCAAGATGATGCTACTGCCACTGCTGCAGTCCAGTCTGGGCGCCAGAGCGAGACTCCGTTTCCAAAAAAAGAAAGAAAGAAAAAAACAATGTTGAGTGACCAAAGAACCTGAATGGGCAAAGAGTTAAAAGCTCGCCCGTCAGGCAAAAAAGGAATATTACCTGTTATTTAATATTTGGCTCCTAACTTGAGCTATAAACCCACATCTTCCAAGGGCCCAAACTCACACCCACCCAAAAGGCCACGTTACTTTTGTCCCAACTCAGAGGTGAATTAATAGAAAACATTACTGCCTTAGCTGCGCTCCAGAGATGCGCTCCCCCATCATTCCATTGGAGGTGCGCTTTTGGAGTTGCCTGTGCTGCTAGGCCGCAGGCCGCGGAGGGGAAGGAGGCGGACAGGGTTCATGAAGAAGGCTGACTTCAGCCACGCTGGAGTGGAAGGCCAGTTAGTCACTGTGCTTTCTTTTCCTGGCTGTGCATAAGCAGAATAAAGGCTGCTATTTGTGCTTTGATGTTTAATCAGACCCAGCGTTTGTTGCCCTTTGTGGCAGTCGGTCAGAGTATTGGGAAAAACTATATGGAACCCTCTGAAGCTTCTGAAAGGTTGAAAAGTTCTGCAGAGCCCCGGGGGAAGAGTAGCTGAAGGCAACTGTTCTCTATCCCTGAGGCAGAGGGCAAGGAGTCGGTACACGGGAGCGTAGAGGAATGTATCTTAAATGGGCTTGTTTACTTACTTGACCAGGAACTGACCTGTGATCCTCCGCAGGTGAAGTTCCCTGGAAGGTAGATGTGAATTACCTGCAGGTTGCGTTTGCTCCAGGTTTTTGGCCTTGTGCCTATGCGGAATAAAAGCAAACAGCAGCTCCAGCTTCTCGGGGCTGCCTCTCCGGCTGCTAGAGCCAGGCAGTCACCTCGCTGTTCTCAGACTGTGCACCTGTGTCTGAGTACTCATTTCATCCATCGGTCGGTCAGGGTCTTCGGGACAGACCCAACAGGCCTTCACCTCGGGAAGGATTGCCGGGGGAAAGACATCTTCTGCCTTGTGAAAGCTTAGGTTCCCTGAGGAAATGATGCTGGTGTCCTGGACAGGCGGGGAGGGAGGCTCCCTTGGTGACTGAGATTCCCCGTGAGCTAATCAGCAGTGAGCAGCGAGGACTGGACGTTCTCCTCCAAAATCTCTGCCAAAGACCCTGGAGACCACCCTCAGATGACCCTGGACCCTTGGGGAGGGGGTTCCCCAAATGCATAAATCTGGAGTTCTCATCAGCCTGGCAGAATAGGATGTCAGAATTAGGTAAGGCTAGATTTAAAGAAAAAAAGAAGTGGTTCTATTCTTGCGGAAGTTGGTCATTGTAAATCAACACCCCGTACATAAGTCATGGTGCTAAATCCTAACGAATGTATTGGCCTGGGAAGGACAGGGTCCTCTGGGACATATAGGTAGCGACGGATCCCAGACCAGAGGTCAGGGAAAGCCTTCTGCTGCCTTCCAAAAAAATGGCAAGGTTTAAACCAAGTTTTCTTTGTGGCTCAGTGTTCTTCATAATGAGGATGCCAGATGGGTTGTGAAAGGAATTAAAGGAGTTGATACACTCTCAGTGTTTTTAAAGCAGCGTCTGGAACGTAGGACCAAGCTCGGATTTTTTTATCTTGCTCAATTTCCTGTCTAAGGGGCCTGGGAAGTCATGTCCTACAAACCATAAATTCTCATCACATAGGTTTTATTTGGCCCTATATATCCTGACTTTGCAATCTGACTTTGGCATAACGTTATGAGACAAGAAAAAAAAAATCAAAATATTTAACCCCAAACATGCTTCTCTGCCTTATCTTGAAATGACCCTGCAAAGCTGTCCTTTGTGGGGGAAAATCTGCCTCGGTAAAGAATCTTGACTGGGCATAGTGGCTCATACCTGTAATCCCAGCACTTTGGGAGGCCAAGGCGAGTGGATCACCTGAGGTCAGGCGTTGGAGACCAGCCTGGCCAACATGGTGAAACTCTACTAAAAATACAAAAATGAGCTGGGCATTGTGGCACACATGTAATCCCAGCTACCTGAGTGGCTGAGGCAGGAGAATCACTTGAACCCTGGAGGCGGATGTTGCAGTGTGCTGAGATCACACCACTGCACTCCAGTCTGGGCAATAGAGTGAGACTGTCTCAGAAAAACAAAGCAAAACACAAAGAATCTATTAACATGGCTAGATCTTGTCTTCCAGGCCCTCCCAATCCTGAAGGGATTAACTAAGAGTCCAGCACCTTTTAAAGATCTGAAGAAGGAACTTCTGTCATCTATTGTCTCTAAGGGCAGCCACTGTAAGACTTCAAAAGAACCTTGGTCTCCACAATCTTTTATCTTAACCTGAACGTTTCCTTTCTATGGATCCCAGGTCCTAAGACAAGCCTCAACCAGTTGTTAACCAAAAATGTTTAAATTTACCTACAGCCTGGAAGTGCCCCTCCTCTCCCCACCCCCTGCTTTGAGTTGTCTGGCCTTTCTGAACCAAACCAATGTATTTCTTAAATGAATTTGATTGATGTCTCATGCCTCCCTAAAATACATGAAACCAAGTGGCACCCTGACCACCTTGGGCACATGTTCTCAGGACCTCATGAGGTCTGGGTCACTCATATTTGGCTCAGAGTAAATCTCTTAAAATATTTTGCAAAGTTTGACTCTTCATCAACAATAGTATGCACTTAATGAATGTGAGCTATTGATTAGAATAATGGAGCTCAGTTAGTGAGGTGGGAGAACAGAGCAGAAGGTGTCTTAGGCAGAGGGTCAGCTGATGGAACGGGAAGAGAATACCTCTTCTAGAACTGAGGATCACACAGCCTTCGCAGCACAGAATACTGTAGCTCAGTGACTCTGTCACTGGGGCAGAAAGGATGTGCCAAGGAGGGGGAGCAATGTCGACCCCCAGGGTCATTGGGTGAGATCTGGAGACATTTGGCTGTCACAGCTAGTGTTGGGGGCTACTGGCATTGAGTGGGACGCCGCTCAGCACCCCGTGGTGCACAGGACAGCCCCTCCCCACAAGTGACTCCGCTCCACTTGTGAGTAGTGCTTTGCTGGTGAACCTTCTCTAGGTGGGGTCAGGGCCACGCAACACCTTCGATTTTGTGCCAAAAACAGATTGCACTGTGAAAGACCATGAGATTTGTGTGTAGCTGAAAATCATGTATGCGTTTGGGTTTGGCATATTTAGGAATTAAAATGAACAGGCCTTGGCGGTTGAGTGTGGGGAGTGAGGGAGAGAAAGACTCATTATTTCCTTCATTATAGAGGGAAAATATTGGGGGAAAAAGCAACAGCAGGGAAATCTAAGGCTTCTGCTGTCTAGTAGCCTTTTAGAAGATGTAGGTGATAGACTGGAATAAAGGATTTCTTAGACAAAAAAATCTGGGGGATCAGTAACTTGAGAATCAATGTTACAGTGTCTGTGTGTCACTTTTTTTTTTTTTTTTTTTTTTTGAGATGGGAGTTTCGCTCTTGTCACCCAGGCTGAAGTGCAATGGTGCGATCTCAGCTCACTGCAGCCTCCGCCTCCCGTGTTCAAGCGATCCTTCTGCTTCAGCCTCCCGAGTAGCTGAGATTACGGGCATGTGCCACCACCACACCTGGCTAATTTTGTATTTTTAGTCCAGACGGAGTTTCTCCATGTTGGTCAGGCTGGTCTCGAATTCCTGACCTCCGCCCACCTCGTCCTCCCAAACTGCTGGGATTACAGGTGTGAGCCACTGTACCCGGCCTATGTGTCACTTTAAATATTCTTCAGTATAAAGTGTTCAGGGTGTGTAAGTTTTCTTTGAGTATAACCTGTGAGCTGCTAGTGAGTATTTTGAATACCCTAATGTGGCACCTAAGCACTATAACATTAGAAACCCACATCAGAAGATTTGTTCATTAGCATAAAGCATCCAGAAATTAGGCCAGGCGGCGTGGCTCACACCTGTAATCCCAGCACTTTGGGAGGCCGAGGCAGGCAGATCACCTGTCAGGCGTTCAACATGAGCCAGGCCAACACGGTGAAACCCCGTCTCTACTAAAATGGAAAAATTAGCTGGGTATGGTGGCAGGTGCCTGTCGTCCCAGTACTTAGGGGGCTGAGGCAGGAGAATCTCTTGAACCCAGGAAGCGGAGGTTGCAGTGAGCCGAGATTGCACCACTGCACTCCAGCCTGGGCAACGGAGTGAGACTCCATCTCAACAACAACAAAAAAGTGAGTGGTGTCTAAGATATGTGTTTCACTGGGAAGATGACACAGGCTTTTGACCAAGAAGTCAGGGAGTCCTCACCTGCTGGACAGCCCTTGAGGTTGACAGCTCTATTTGGTCTTGCGTCCGGCCATAACCCTCTGTCATCTACCTCAACTAGATTGGCTGGTGTGGCTGCCAGCACCGTCCAGTGTAGACTCCGCCCTTGGAGAACACAGAGAGGTGTGCCACCCGGCGGAGTAGACCGTTTGTGTGTGCGTGGCTGAACCTGGACTGAGAGTTCCTCTCATTGTAGGGCACACCCAGTGGTGAGCTGGGAAGAGGCCACAGGGTCCCCGCCCCGCTCTGATCCCCTGAGAACGAACATTTGCCAGGAGAGCCAGGCCATCCTCATAGAACCAGGCAAATTGGTCTAGGTCAGTTTCTAACAGTGAAGTTCAAAATTAAAAGCAGCTTTGGTAAGTGAAAAAATAGAGTCCGAAACCCAGGGAACAAAGTTCATTTCACCTGCAGAGGGGGAGTCATCTGCACGTGGAGCGGATGTGAAGGGTACTCACAGAGAGCAAGTCATGGAGTTGTTTCAAAGGGCCCCCTGTGATGCTGAAATAGGAGGCTAGTCCTCGGAGACATTGAAATCATCTTCTAAAACCTGGGCGAAAAAGCGCCGCCCGCCCAGGGGCAAAATGCAGCCTCCCTGCCAGTTTCATAAATGTGGTTGTAGCAGCGCCAGTGATACTGTGCACTCACGCGTTGTTTGGATTTCTGCTGCTTCTCAGGGGCAGAATGGAGTAGTTAGAACAGACACCCTCTGACACACAAACCCAAAGGTGTTTCCTCTCTGTCCGCTTCCAGGAAAGGCCTTCTGACCCCTGCTGTACATCGTGGTATCAGATACCCGCTAGATAACTGAGTTGCATGCCTGGTGTATTGTCTGCAGAGTTGCCAAGGGTACTGGAGAAAGGCATGAAGACGGCCGTGGAAAGAACAAAGTAGGGCATTCGGGCTTCCTCGGCCCAGAGCAGGGAACTCCGAGGGGCCGATCAGTCCAGCCGGGAGTGTGTTGACATTAGACCGATGGCAGATGTCGTCACATTGATAGCTGGACTTTGTGCAGCGGGGCCGTGACTGTGTGCTTCTGTTTCTCCATCTGGAATGTAGAGTATGAAAGTGTGTTTGTCTGGACAGGAAGCACTTGAGATAAGGCGGGCGGATCGGATCAGAGTGTTAAACAGCATTGAGCACAGGAGGGAAAGCAAAGGAAGAATGTAAAGACTGCTTGCGTCCGAGGCAGCGCTTTCCTTCCAAGCCCAGCTGCTTTCTGGTCTCTTCTGTGAATTCCCTGTGATCGCCAAGCATTTGGGAAGAAAAAAAACTATGAGGAAAAGTTTTCAATATTTTCTTTCAAGGAGTCAAAGGAAATTGTGAGTGCATTGACGTCGAGATTTGGAGGCTATTTTATTTTTTTCCATTTTTTTTTTTTTTAAGATTTTGTTACCGTTTTTTCCACTTTCAAAGATAGCCGTTGAGGCCAGGCACAGTGGTTCATGCCTATAGTCCCAGCACTTTGGGAGGCTGAGGCAGACAGATTGCTTGAGCTCAGAAGTTTGAGACCAGCCTGGGCTACATGGTGAAACCCCATCTCTAAAAAGCATACAAAAATTGGCTGAGCATATTGGTCCCAGCTACTCAGGGGCTGAGGCGGGTAGATCACTTGAGCCCGGGGAAGTTGAGGCTGCAGTGAACCATTATTGCACCACTGCACTCCAGCCTGGGCAGCAACAGAATGAGACCCCGTCTCTCTCTCTCTCTCTCTCTCTCTCTCTCTCTCTCTC
>NW_016107638.1:2507058-2509352 GCF_001604975.1 Cebus imitator | reverse complement strand
TCACACACACACACACACACACACACACACACACACACACGGAAAAAGAAAGTTGTTAATATCTTCATTCAGCAGATATTTTTTGAGTGTCTGCATGGGCACAGTGCTGGGTAGGTGCCACACAGCTGGCATCATGCAGCCCCTGCCCTCAGGCGGCAGCTGCTCAACCACAGAGAGCTTCTGCATGTCACTTCAATCCTCATTTGCAAGACAAGTCTAGCATGCCAGCATGGAAGACAGACACAAGCATGAAATTACCCAGACATTTATCTGATTGTGATATGATCAGTGCTGTGACCAAAAAGTGTAGGGAGATGACAGAGAGAGGATTCTGAATAGAGCTCACTTAGTTCCAGAGGGCAGAGGGTCCAAGGAAGAACTCTCCCTTCCCCCTGAAGGTTCACTGAAAACCAGCTGACCAAAGACAGATTCATGGGGGACATGCACACACCTGTATTGGTCATAGTTTTACATGACATGGGAGCCTAAATCCCAAAGAGAAGTGAGAGACTGTCCAATTTCTGCTTAGGTTCCACAAGGCACAGACAGCCACATGGAAACAGGATCAGACAAAGAGGGTCTGATGGAGCCCTGATGGACTGCCTGGGGAAGCCCAGCAAGGCGTGCCTGTCTGGATTCTTCTTGGCTTCTCTGCAGCCTGCCTTCCTTCTGGGTACGAGGCCCTCACTGGAATGGGGGTTTTGTGACCTACAGTCAAACAAGGTAGTTTGAATAATTTATTTATGGCCGGGTTTTACACAGGAAGGCAGGGTAAAGTTAGAGTAATAATTTTGGGTTTTATGGCTGGCTTTAGGTTGAAAGAGTTCCGGTTTCCATGAACCACCGTGGAGAAGAGGAATTCTAGTTTCTCTGGGTAACCTCTGGGGAAAATGAGGGGCCAGAGACGGGGGGCAGAAGAGTGTCAGAGAGAGTTGCCAAGGCCTTCATTTTGGGGATTCTTTTCTCTGAGTTCCAACCATGGTCTGGGAAGCCTTCTTCCAGAAATAACATCTTCTTTGACATATAGTTTATTTTTATTTTTATTATTATTTTTTGAGACAGAGTCTCTGTAACCCAGGCTGGAGTGCAGCGGCACAATCTTGGCTCACTGTAACCTCTGCCTCCCAGATTCAAGCGATTCTCCTGGCTCAGCCTCCTGAGTAGCTGGGATTACAGGTGTCTGCCACCATGCCCAGCTAATTTTTTGTATTTTTAGTAGAGAGGAGGTTTCACCTTGTTGATCAGGCTGGTCTCAAACTCATGACCTCAAATGATCTGCCCACCTCAGCCTCCCAAAGTGCTGGGATTATAGATGTTAGCCACTGTGCCCAGCCCCATTAAAAAAATAGTCTTTTAAAAAAATTGAAATATAATTCACATACCATAACCTTCATCCTTTTAAAGTGTACACACCAGGGATTTAGTGTATTCATAAAGTCATGCAACCGTCACTCCTGTCTAATTTCAGAACATTTACATCACTCTCAGAAGAAACCCATATGTGTCAGCAGTCACTCCCGTTCCGTTCCTCCGCCAGCCTCTGGCAAATGGTTGGCTTCCTTTGGTCTCCAGGAATGGGCCTATTCTGGATGTTTTGTAGGAATGGGATCATATGCTATGTGGTCCCTTTTGTGGGCTTGGCCTAAAGTGTCAGTCCTTCATTCCTGAGTGGCCGAGGAATGTCCCATCGGCTGGATGTACACATTTGCTTGTCCACTCCTCAACCAGAGAATGGTGGGCCTCTGGGACATTTCCACTTTAGGGTTATCCTGAGTAGTCGTCTGTGAGCATTTGTGCGTGGGAAGTAACTTTTCAGCTGGGGCCATCAGGGCCATTAGTGAGGAGAGAGGGTGGAGGCTGGGAGTGCATTCCAGGCAGAGGGAACTATATGTGTGGAGGATGCCCTGAGCCAGGAAGGAGCTTGTGAGACCCCACAGAGGAGTTTGCTGAGGTCCTGAGTGGGCAGGCCCGGGGGCGGAATCCGGTCACTGTCACTGTCACTTTGTAGATTCTGGGTTTAAAGCTGTCAGGATTGAAGGATGAGGGATAGAGGTTGCTGCTTTAAGAACAAAGAAAGTGTATAGTTCTGCTGGGTGTGGTGGCTTGCACCTGTAATCCTAGCACTTGGGGCGACCGAGGTGGGCAGATCACCTGAGGTCAGGAGTTCGAGACCATTCTGGCCAACATGGTGAAACCCCATTTCTACTAAAAATACAAAAATTACCTGGGTGTGGTGGTGCGCACCTGTAATCCCAGCTACTTGGGAGGCTGAGGCAGGAGAATTGCTTGAACCT
>NW_016107638.1:2505149-2506958 GCF_001604975.1 Cebus imitator | reverse complement strand
TGAGACCAGCCTAAAACAACATGGAGAAACCCCATCTCTACTAAAAATAGAAAATTACCAGGGCACAGTGGTGGGTGCCTGTAGTCCCAGCTACTCGAGAGGCTGAGGCAGGAGAATCACTTGAACTCAGGAGGCAGAGGTTTCAGTGAGCTGAGATCACACCATTGCACTCCAGCCTGGGCAACAAGAGTGAAACTCTGTCCCCCCACCCCCCCAAAAAAAGAAAGGTGACCCTTTGGCCTCCCCAGAATCAGGGGTTTGTTCATATTTTGTTCCTTACTGAACCCTCAGTGCCCTGATGGTGCTGGGCATACTGCAGGTGCACCTGGTCACTGAAAATGCAGGAGAGCTGCCAGCATAGCAGTGAGCCCTGTGGGATCCAATCTCACATCTCCAGGGCTTACCCTCTGCCTCGGGGGGTCCCCAGCAGGCACTGGCACCCCGGGCTGCCATGGAAAAAGCTGACCTGGAGAGTCCCCAGGCCTGGCGTCGTGCCGGATGCGCTCACGCTTGCTACAGAAAGACTGGGGGATGGGAGCGGTTAAGACGTTGACAGGAAAGTAATGGAAATGCTGGAGCATGGAGTCTCACCAGAGCTGGGAGAAAAGGCCAGAGGGGCTGGGTCATAGCGGGTAGAGGTCACTGGTCTGGAGTTCCGGGGAGGCCAAAGGACTGTCATAGTGGAAGGACTGAGGGCAGGAGAGACGGCGATGGCCTGTGTATAAACTAATAATAAGGGCGCCAAGCTATGATGGTGGCGTGGGTCAGAGATCCTTTGCTTTGAGTAATTGAATTGAATTGAAAGCTCAGTTGAATTGAAAACTCAACCCATAAAGGGAAGCCTATCAGACTCACAGCAGATCTCTCAGCAGAGACCCTACAAGCTAGAAGAGAGTGGGGACCAATATTCAACATCCTTAAAGAAAAGAACTTTCAACCCATAATTTTGCATCCAGCCAAACTAAGCTTCATAAGCGAAGGAAAAATAAAATCTTTTGTGAACAAGCAAGCACTCAGAGATTTCATCACCACCAGGCCTGCTTTACAAGAGCTTCTGATAGAACCACTACACATAGAAAGGAACAACCAGTATCAGCCTTTCTAAAAAATACCAAAAAGTAAAGAGCATCAACATAATTAAGAACTTACATCAACTAATGGGCAAAACAGCCAGCTAACATTAAATGGCAGTATTAACTCACATATATTATTGTTAATTCTAAATTTAAATTGACTAAATCCCCCAATCCAAAGACACAGACAGGCAAAAAAAAGCCAAAACCCATCGGTATGCTGCATCCAGACCCATCTCACATGCAAGGATACACAAAGACTCAAAACAAAGGGATGGAGAAAGATTCACCAACCAAATGGAGAGCAAAAATAAATAAATAAATAAAAAGCAGGAGTTGCTTTAAAGCAACAAAGATCAAAAGAAGCAAAGAAGGATATTACATAATGATAAAAGGATCAATGCACCAAGAAGAGCTAAAGATCCTAAATATATACCCACCCAATACAGGAATACCCAGATGTATAAGACTTATAAAGAGACTTAGACTCCCACACAATAATAGTGGGAGACTTCAACATCAGTATTAGACAGATCAATGAGACAGAAAATTAACAACAATATCCAGGATTTGAACTCAGATCCGCCACAAGCAAACTTAATTAACATTTATAGAACTCTCCACTTTAAATACACAAAATATACACTCTTTTTTTTTTTCTTTTTTTGAGACGGAGTTTCGCTCTTGTTACCCAGGCTGGAGTGCAATAGCACGATCTCGGCTCACCGCAACCTCC
>NW_016107638.1:2496628-2505138 GCF_001604975.1 Cebus imitator | reverse complement strand
GCCACCATGCCCAGCTAATTTTTTGTATTCTTAGTAGAGAAGGGGTTTCACCATGTTGACCAGGATGATCTCGATCTCTTGACCTTGTGATCCACCTGCCTCAGCCTCCCAAAGTGCTGGGATTACAGGTGTGAGCCAGCGCGCCCGGCCGACTTTTTGTACTTTTTGTAGAGACGGGGTCTCTCTGCGTTGCCCAGGCTGGTCTCACACTCCTGGGATCAAGCCGTTCACCCGCCTTGGCCTCCTGAAGTGCTGGGATTACAGTTTTGAGTCACAATACCCAGCCTCGTCTATTTAGAAATACATTGTATATTTAAAATATTTATAATACATATGTGAAATATGTATTATAAATATGTGTATACATATAATTTATACATTTATGTTTAAATAGTAATATATATGACACATGTGCATGTGTAAATTAGCTGTGTGTGTCTTTCACACTGAGCACATTTCTCTTCGGATTAGGCACGGTTTTAGTGCTCAGCTGCTGCAGGTGGCTTTCTTGATCTTACTGGGCTGTGGAGGCCTGACCCTGCAAATGGACATCCCCTCTGGTTTGGTGCAGAGCTCATCCTGCCTTTATGGTTTCACCGTCCTCACCTCCAGTTCATTCATTTCATCTGACCCCAACTGACAATTGAGTTTAAGACACTTTCCGATCTAGTCATTTTGCCTGTTAGGTGATTGCATTTTTGCATTTTTTTTTAAAAGTTCCCATCTGTATTCTTTATTATTATTATTATTTTCTGAGACAGAGTCTCGGTCTGTCACCCAGGCTGGAGTGCAGTGGTGTGATCTTGGCTCACCGCAACCTCTGCCTCCTGGGCTCAGGCAATTCTCCTGCCTCAGTCTCCCGAATAGCTGGGATTACAGGTGTGCACCAACATTCATGGCTAATTTTTGTATTTTTAGTAGGGACAAGGTTTCACCATGTTGACCAGGCTGGTCTTGAACTCCTGACCTCATGTGATCCACCTGCCTCAGCCTCCCAAAGTGCTGGGATTACAGGCCACTGCACTCCAGCCTGGGTAACAGAGTGAGACTCCATCTCAAAAAATAAACAAATTTGCACTCCAGCAAATTTTATTGAGACTCTGTCTCAGACAAACCACACACACACACACACACACACACAGACACACACACAGAGAAATGACCGAACTCTACTGTACACTCAGGTAAAAAAGGATGGCTGCCGGCTGGGGGATGCCACAGAATGTCTGTGACTCTTGAGTCGGGGGCGCACAGAGGCTTCTTCTCTTTGTGAACCTGCCAAGTATATGCTCAAAGTCCCTTCGTTTATGGGAGATGCTTTTGTTTTCAAGAAGGCCTTTTTAAGTCAAACCAGAATTATTTGGGCATAATAGGTGCTCAGTGAATTTATTAGTTGAATTGTTACTTTCTAGGAGAAAGCATAGATTCATTTAAAGGTGTTTCAAGTCAACCAGAAACAAGGGCATGATTTAGTTCATGGAGAATTTAGATTAAAAAATATAGTTAGAATATTTATGAATTTACAAAGTTAGTATCAAAATGCCAGTTAAAAATATGCTTAATAGACCGGGCGCGGCAGCTCACGCCTGTAATCTCAGCATTTTGGGAGGCTGAGGCAGATGGATCACCTGAGGTTGGGAGTTTGAGACCAGCCTGGACAGCATGGTGAAACTCCATCTCTACTAAAAATGCAAAAATTAGCCAGTCCTGGTGGTGCATGCCTATAGTCCCAGCTACTCAGGAGGTTGAGGCAGGGGAATCACTTGAACTGGGAGGCAGATGTCGCCGTGAGCTGAAATCGCACCACTGCACTCCAGCCTGGGCCACAGAGCAAGACTCTGTCTCAGAGAAAGAAAAGAAAAAAAATTAACAAATCAGGAAGCACTGATTGTCTCTATGTATCCGCCTGCATTCCACGCGCTCTGCTGTGTCGACTCTGCATGAGTCTCTCAGGAACCGACTCTCCAAGTAGAATTCAGCCCCCTTTTCCTCTATCCATGTTTATTTCTGAGTTCTCATTTCTTAGAGCTTTACGAAGAACACAAAATAGCAATTATTCACCCATAATAGGCTCAAGACATGGTCAGAAGCATGTTGAATCCTGACTTTTGTGTGATGTATTTTACATGTTTTAGACTGAAGTGAGCTAATAGATCAACTGCTGCCGGCATCTTTCCTGGTTCTGCTGGTCAGTTACCTTCAGCGTTTCCAAAGGATGCTAGTTTTGGCGGGGAGAGAAGGGACATTATTCACCCACAACGACAGGATCAAATTAGCGTGAAAGTGGTAGGCTCGGGACACAGGGTGCACTTCAGCAGTTAGACCAGCTTAAGTCTCAAGACCGTAGTTGTTCTTTATTTGCACAGTGATGTTGCAACACTTTATGAAAAGGAAACCAAAGAAGAAAGACAAAAATATCCACATGCTAGTACAATGTAGGATCTCACCGTGTGCCCCAGGGTCAGTGTGAGTCTGTGAGTCAGAAGATTCCAACCTAATGTTTCTTTGTGGCTCCCATGGCACCAGCAACTTGGTCATTTTGTGATCACGGTGTTTGAAGACTTGAGAGCTCCCCATTTCCTCCCCACCATCTTCATCGTTGTCCTCCTCTTCTTCGTTGTCCTCAGGATTTTGTGCAATATTGCCCCTAAATGCACACCAGTTAATTCACCTGGTGTTCAGCTGAGTACGTAACTATTTCCTTGCTGGAGTTAAAAGAAAAAAAAAAAAGGCTGGGTTGGATTTGAACTTCGTTCTATGGTACCGTCTGGATGGTTTAAGAGATTGTCAAGGGTGATTTTAAGTGTACTTGATTTTCATGTACTTCCTGACTTTGTCATCAATGCCCTAATTAAGATGTGACTCCATCTTCCATATAAATGCAGCGCAGAGGGGCGACAGAGACAGGCTCAAAAAAAAAAGGGGGGGGCGGTTTGAGAGGCTGTGGTGTGGTGGGAACTGGGGCTGTCAGGAGAGTTCTCGTAAAGGAGCTGGCAGCAGGACCTGTCCTGTCAGAGGCGTGGAGACTCGAGAAGGGAGCGTGATCTGCCACAGGTTCTGTCGTGGAGGGTGGTTGGAGTGGAGTGTGCTTCTGCCATGCAGGGTGAGTTGTGTCCTGGGCTGAGGCATTTGTCCCAGAGACACGTTCAGCCATAAATTTATTCCCTAAGCAGGACAGAAATGGGCCCCAGTCTCATGTGGTTGACAGTTGAACTGCATACGGGGAGCTCTTTGCAGGTTTTAGCAGAAAAGAGATGTGGTGCTGATTGTTGTGTATGCACGTGCATGCACGCATGCACGCACACACACGCACACACACACATATCAAACAATTTACAAAGGTAATACATGCATGTGATGAAAACTACCTGACGATACAAAAGCTTGTGTGTCTCTTTTTTCTTTATTTCTTTCTCTTTTTCTGTCTCTCTCTCTCTCATTTTGAGAAAGGGTCTTGGTCTGTTGAGATCAAGGCGGCAGTGGCGCGATCATGGCTCACTGCAGCCTTGAATTCCTGGACTCATCTGTCCTCCCACCTCAGCCTCCCAAATAGCTGGGACCACAGGTGCATGCCACCATGCCCGGCTAATTTTTTAAATTATTTGTAGACACAGAGTTTCATCATGTTGTCCAGACTGGTCTTGAACTCCTGAGCTCAAGTGATCCTCCCACCTCTGCTCCCAAAGTGCTGTGGTTACAAGCCGGAGCCACCTGATTCTCCTCTTTAGACGCAGTCATTGTTATCTCTTTTTATTGTATCCTTCTAGAGGTATTCTATGCGTACACAGTGTATATACACAAAAGTATCTTCACTTTGCTCACTTTCAATAGTGAATGTTGAAAATCACTCTTAACACTTCGTAGTGATCTACTGCATTCTTCTGATGGCAAAAGAACATGACTAGGTGCACCTGCCATAATATAACTAGTGCCCTGGATGCACGTTGAGGTCGTTTTTTAGTCTTTTTGCTGCTTCACAGCTGCAGCGTGTATTCCTGGATGCGTGCTTTTGCACATGTATCCAAGTGTATCTTTGGAATAAATTTCTAGAAGTGGAGTTATTTGGTCACAGGGCTTGTGCATTTCAGATTTTCTAGCTGCAGTTGCATTGCCCACCAGAGAGGTTGTATCAATTTGTTCTCTCACAGATAATGTACAGGAGTGGTTATTTCAGGAAGCCCCAGGTCAATTTTTTAATCTTTACAGATTTTCTGGGTTAAAAGGATGGCTGATGTTGAGCATCATTTTCTTTGTTCAGGAGCTCAGTTGTATTTCTTTTTCTATGGACAGCAATTTTGTGCCCACCTCTATTTTTCTTTATCCCCCTCCCTCCCTCCCTCCCTTCTTTCTCTTTTTTTTTTCCCTTTTCTTTCTTTTTTTTTTTTTTGAGATGGAGCCCCACTCTATTGCCCAGGCTGGAGTGCAGTGGCAAAATGTTAGCTCCTGCAACCTCTGTCTCCCAGGTTCAAGTGATTCTTGTGCCTCAGCCTCTCTACTAGCTAGGATTACAGGTACACGCCACGACACTCGGATAATTTTTGTATTTTTAGTAGAGATGGGGTGTCACCATGTTGTCCAGGCTGGTCTCGAATTTTTGACCTCAAGGGATCTGCCTGCTTCGGCCTCCTGGAGTGCTGGGATTAGAGGCTGGAGCTACTGAGGCCGGTCCTTTTTTTTGAGACAGGTCTCACTCCATCACCAGGCTGGAGTACAGGGGCAGAATCATGGCTCACTGCAGCCTCAACCTCTCAGGCTCAAGCAGCCATCTCATCTCAGCCTTCCAAGTAGCTAGGACTATAGGAATGTGCCACCATGCTCCACTCATTTTTTTTTTTTTTTGAGAGATGGGGTTTCACTGTATTGTCCAGGCTGGTCTCAAACTCCTGGGCTCAAGCAGTCTGCCTGCCTCAGCCTCTCAAAGTGCTGGGATTACAGGCGTGAGCCATCTCACCCAGCCTTCATCTCTATTTTCGTATTGTGTTGTTAGCTTTTCTTCTTTCTTATTGATTTACGGATGCTCTTTACATATTAAGCAGATGAACTTTTTTCCTTTAGTAAGAGTTGTAAATAGTTTTTTCCCCAGTTTCTCATTTGTCTTCTGATTTTATGTTGTCACTTTTGAAAAAATTTCTTTTTTGTTTATGAGGTTTGTATTTTATATTTATGTTACCAGAAACTTAAACTAAGGTGGAGAGAAAGAGAAATGTTTGAAAGACATAAATACTGTGTGTGTGTGTGTGTGTGTGTGTGTGTGTGTGTGGCAGGTAGAATGGAAAGAACAGGAAGTATTTTTTGAAGCTATGTTAATAGGTGACTTTTGAAGTCTTTTCAGAGAACTGAGCAACAGAGGCTTGAAAACAATCTTTAGATACTACAGTTCAGGGACAGGAGATAAAACATGGAATTAAGGAAATAGAAAAGGAGCAGTCTGGTGTGGTAAATGCCACTGGAAAGGGCAGTAGGTGTCCCATGGCTGAAGGCTGTCAAGGCCTCCAGAACCGGCCTTCCTTCCAGTGACCTCAGTCCTAGCCACAGTCCTGCGTATCTGAGACTGCCAGATGAATGGTTAATGTCATTGACTCTGGGCCTTCTCTTGTATTTTGAGGCAGGGTGCTTACAAAGGGCAATTCAGTAAACAATTAATCTTATGGAATTGATGTAAAATCCTAATCATAGCAACTGGGCACTGTGTCTCATTTCTGTAATCTCAGCACTTTGGGAGGCCAAGGCAGGTGGATCACTTGAGGTCAAGAGTTTGAGACCAGCCTGGCCAACAAGGTGAAATCCCATCTTTACTAAAAATACAAAAAATTACCCAGGCGTGGTGATGTGTGCCCGTAGTCCTGGCTACTCGGGAGGCTGAGGCAGGAGAATCGCTTTGACCCAGGAGGTGGAGGTTGTAGTGAGCCAAGACTACACCAATGCACCCCAGCCTGGGCAACAAGAGTGAAACTCTGTCTCAAAAAAAACAAACAAAAAAAACTTAATTGTAGCAGCATCCTGTTACATATTAACATTTTCCCCTCTTCCTCTCCTTTCTCTTTATTTTTTGGTAAAGGGCCCATCTAGAGGCTGCAGGGCACGTGTGCCTTCTGAGAGATGCCTTTGACTTTGAAAGCCCATCTGAGATTGCAAACCTCATCTTGGCTGAGAACTGCGAGGCTGCCCTGGCTCTTCATCTCTATAGGGGAGGCCGCCTTTTGCAAGGTAACCCTCTTTCTCTTCAAAAGTAAAATACCTGAAATACTGAAAACCAGAAGTGCCTGCAATGTCCAATAATATGGGAAACAATGTCTCCTATTTATTCAATTCAGAAATGGGAGACAGGCAATAATCTCTTTGATTTGTTTTCTTAGTGCATAATTTTCTTAAATGTTATAACTATGTCAATCAAGAATGGATGTGTATTGAAGCTGTTTTTACCATATTAAGAGTATCATCTGAATTTTGTTTGTTTTTTGAGACAGGGTCTTACTCTGTCACCCAGGCTGGAGTGTAGTGATGCAATCTCGGCTCACTGCAACCTCTACTTCCTGGGATCGAACAATCCTCCCACTTCAGTCTCCCAAGTGCAGGCCACCATGTTCCCTAATATTTATTTATTTTTGCAGAGAGAGAGTTTCACCATTGTTGCCCAGGCTGGTTTTGAACTCCTTTCCACTGGGGCAACGCCCAAGTGATCCATGCTCCTCAGCCTTCCAAAGTGCTGGGATCACAGACATAAGCCTGGCCCTGAATTTTTTCAGTGCATATTTCATCTTTCAAAATATATTTTTTCAAAAGGATTCTTTTACAAATATAAAAGAGCAATTATGAAAGACATTATTCAACCCATCAATTTATGAGGAAACTACTAAGATGTTAAAACCAGCTTAAAGCACATTGAGCAACTGCAGTTTAAATCAGCAATTTGATAAAGGATATCAGAGTAAATTCACTAGGTTAGTTGCAGAACTGACTAACATCCAACAAGGCAATGGGCCTCAAGCTTTGGAAGTATATTTTCTACTGGACAGAAATGATTTACATCTCTCCCTGACACGAGGCTTCAAATGACTTAATGTAACTTCACAGAATGTGAGCTCTCAATTAATAGTACATAATGAAGTCAAAAAACAATACACTCTCTCAGAAAATTAATCTCTGGTGGACACTTTTAAATGTGGCGTCTTAGAACATTGCAAGAAAATGCATGTGCACCTTATTTATTCTTATTATATTCTTGACCTTATTTTCAGACTGCAGAACATTTTTCTTAACACTGTGAAGACCCATCTGACTTTACTGAGAGTATACGAGGCACCAGATAAAGCAAGACAGATATATTTGTTATTGTTCAGCCTGAGTGACTTTCCTCAAACATGAATTAAATGACACAGTAGTGGTAGCATTTGTGCTGCACTATTTTAAGGGTAATATATGAATATATAGCATGTCATTTGAGGATCAAAATTAGCTCCAGAAATCAACACACCAGAATTAAATTTTGGTCAGCAAAATGTGTCACACTTCTAAAAATTTTTGAAGTTTTTTGTTAATGGTGATTTTTTAAAAAAATTTCTTTACATTGTATCAAACCTTATTTAAGCTCCAGCTGTTTTTCCTGCCTCCTGTGCCTTAGGACGTTGAGCCCTCTCTGAACAGTATCTTCATATATGGGCACATCTTACTATGTGTTCTTTATTTTCTCAGGTAATACACGAAAATTACCCCAGTGTAGAGTGAAATGTAACTGAGTGGTACGGTATGAAAAGCAAGCCTGTCTTCGCCTCTTATCCTCACTGTATTATTCCTCATTTCCAGAGGCAACCCACAGTTACCATTTTCTTACGTATATTCTCCTAGAAATATATATATATATATATATATATATATATATATATATATATACTGTATTGGTTATCTATTATTATGTAACAAATCACCCCCCACACTTAGTTGCTTATAGCAGTACATTTGTTATCTAATAATTCCTGTGAGCATTCAAAAGCAGCTTAGCTGGGCGGTCTGTCTCAGGGTTTCCCATGAGGCTACAGTCTCATCTGGTGGTTTGACTGGGGCTTGCAGATGTGCCTCTATGATGGGGCACTCACAAGGCCATTGGTGGGAGACCTCAGTTCCCAAGGTGGACCCCTGATAGCTCAGCAGGGACCTTTGAAAGGCTGTCACTGACTGTTGCCGCTCTTTTATGCAGTCACAAAGCTTCAGCCCTGAGCTTAGTGATTCTGTCGACTGTGAGTTATGTTGCTTTCTTCTCTTTGCTTCTTTGACTTTTAAGTTCAGCAGTACATGTGCAGGATGTGCAGGTCTGTTACACAGGAAAACGTGTGCCATGGCAGTTTGCTGCACAGATCATTCCATCACCTAGGAATGAAGCACAGAATCCATTAGCTAGTCTTCCTGATGCTCTCCTTCCTCCCACCCCACCCCAAAAACGTTGTGTTGTTTTCTGTAAAGTGAAATCTGTTTTTTAGTTTCTTTCTTCTTCTTCTGTTTTTTTTTTTTTTTCT
>NW_016107638.1:2494379-2496577 GCF_001604975.1 Cebus imitator | reverse complement strand
AGAGTCTTAATCTATGGTTCAGGCTAGAGTGCAGTGGCATGATCTGGGCTCAAGGCAACCTACGCCTAGCAGGTTCAAGTGATTATCGTGCCTCAGCCTCCAGAATACCTGGAATAGCTGGGATTACAGGCCTATGCCACCATGCCCAGCTGATTTTTGTATTTTTAGTAGAAACAGGCTTTCACCATGTTGGCCAGGCTGGTCTTGAATTCCTGACTTATGGTGATCCGCCTGTCTTGGCCTCCCAAAGTGCTGGGATTACAGTCATGAGCCGCTGTGTGGCCCCTTTTGTTTCTTTTAAAGCGTTTTATGCACATACGGGGAACATTTTATTCCCACAAATGGGATTAGATCTGTGTATTTAACTCCTAGCTTAGCTACTTTTCCAAATCCACAAAGCCATGTCTATCATATTCTTTTTATTGGCTGTGATGTATGCCACTGTGAGAATGCACCGCACTTATTAAAAGTCTCTCTCTTGTTTTTTTTTTTTGTTGTTGTTGTTATTTCAAGGAAGGTTGGAGTATTTTCGATTATATTTCTTTACTCCACTGTATGAGGATATTGGAAATGTAAATTCCTGGGAAAACCTGTGGGCCAAAGGGCTGTGTAATTTTTGTTTTGATTGACAGTGACAAATTACTGTATGGAAGGGTTATTCCAGTTCATAATCTACTAACAGATGGGCAAGAGCCTATTTCTCCCTTAGTCAGTTTGCTGGGTTTTTGCTTTTCTTTCCTTCACTTACAGTTCTCAATTTTACCATGCTTGATCTCTGCTGCAAATAAACACAAAGTCATCTGAAGTTAGGTTTGCTTCTCCTGAGAGTTGAAGGTGGAGAGGATTCCTCTGCAAAACCAGCCCGTTCCCAGGGGAGAAATCAATTGCATTGCTCAGTCTCGCAAACACTGAGAACTGAAGCCATGCTACTCTGAGTACATTTGGTTAAACTTTGGCTTGTTCGTTCCTGATTGTTGTCCATATGGAAGTTAAACAGTGTTTATTCCTCAGGGTTATGTTTTCGAAGGTTAAATCTCTGTGTAGCATAATGTGTAAAAAGCACTAGCACCATTGTCAGTAAGAAGAGCTGCCTGGGCACCGCGAGCTCTTCACATAACAAGGTGTCAGGGACTTCCTCTGCACTGGTTGTGGACGGCAAGTTGCCCTACCCTGTGGCTAACTGGCTGTGTAATAGTTCATTCTATGCATACACTATGCATTTCTTAGACAGCCTTCTATTGATTAAACTGTAATTTAAAATACATAGCAGTTATTGACGTTAATTAATTTTTTTCAGATGGTATTTTTATTTTAATTTTTTAATTTTTTTTATTTTTAAACAAAAGAATCCAAAATTTATTATGTAGGAATGACAACAGTAAATTTAAATGCCATCATGTGTATTCCCTGTGGCTTTTTTAAATTATTGTATTTTAGGCTGTCGGGTACAAGTGCAGATCATGCAGGGTTGTTTTATAGATACTTACATGGTAAGGTGCTTTGCTGCCTCCATCCCCCATCACCTATATCTGGCATTTCTCCCCATGCTATCCCTCCCCAACCTCCACACCCCCCACTGTCCCTCCCCTAGCCCCCCTCAACAGACCCTAGTGTGTGACGCTCCCCTCCCTGTGCCCATTTGTTCTCATTGTTCAACACCCGCCTATGAGTGAGAACATGTGATGTTTGATTTTCTGTTCCTGTGTCAGTTTGCTGAGAATGATGGTCTCTAGATTCATCCATGTCCCTAAAAAGGACACGAACTCATTGTTTTTTATGGCTACATAATATTAGATTACTTATGGAGGTGACTTGGAAACTAGGTAAAAATACAAAGAAGACAATATGGCACCTGCAAGTTCGCCACCCAGAGATGACCACTGTTTGTGTGTGTGTTTTTGTTTTTTATTCAAAATTGACTTTGCAAAAAAGATACACTTTTACAATATAAGCTTGCAACTTCTTTTTAAAAACATCTGTAGGCTGGGCATGGTGCCTTATACTTCTAATCCCAGCACTTTGGAGGCCAAGGCAGGCAGATCACTTGAGGTCAAGAGTTTGAGACCAGCCTGGCCAACGTGGTGAAGTCCCCGTCTCTACTGAAAATACAAAAAAAAAAAAAAAATGCTGGATGTGGTGGTGGGTGCCTGTAATCCCAGCTACTTGGGAGGCTGCGGCAGGAGAATCGCTTGAGCTTG
>NW_016107638.1:2485305-2493539 GCF_001604975.1 Cebus imitator | reverse complement strand
AGGCGCAGCCTTGTGTAAAACTGTGGAATATTCACAGATCACTGAACCACGGTGGTCTACGGTTTGAAGTGAAAAACCACGGCACATGATGAGTTTTGAAAAGCAGAAGAGTATGAACTATGTTAAGTCTTAGGGTTAAAAAGGACTGTTGCCAGGTATTTATTTATTATCATTGTAAATAGAAAAGTAAATCATCACAATTTTACGTGACTTTCCATGGGATACAAATATGTAGCATTCATCATAAAAGATGTCATCTGGATATCTTGTTCAAATGTAATTTAAACTTAGTATGTTCTAATATTGTTAAAGATATAGGGATATAAATCACTCACATTTTAGTAAGAAAGGCAAGAAAATGACTAATAATGATATGATATAGCAATATGATATAGCATATATGTTTATTGTCCCGCACAGTCGTACGCCCAGCTGGGCAACGTTTGCGCCACCAGACGCGGAGCAGTCGTGGCTAGCGATTGTGGTCGTAAAGTCGAATGGTCGTAAGTTGCATGGGTCGTAAGTCGATCAATACCTGTATGCACTTTTAAAGCTTTTGATACATATTGTCAGTAATAACTAGTCACATTTATGTAACTGTGTATATTAAATATTGCTAAGTAAAACATTAACAGCTTGGACAAGTGGAAGTTTGCTTTTCTGTTTAAAATCAGTATTTGCTGAGCAAATAAATAAAATAGCTAAGTAGTGTATGCAAATAATGGAAAATAGCACATTATCAGCATTAATACACATTACAGATATATTGCAGGTATAATGCAAATTTTTTGTTTTATTGAGATGGAATCTGGCTCTTTTCACCGAAGCTAGAGTGCAATGGCTCGATCTTGACTCACCACAACCTCTGCTTCCTAGGTTCAAGCAATTCTCCTGCCTCAGCCTCCTGAGTAGCTGGAATTGCAGGCGTGAACCACCATGCCAAGCTAATTTTTATATTTTAATAGAGATGGGGCTTTACCATGTTGGCCAGGTTGGTCTCGAACTCCTGACTTCAGGTGCCTTGGCCTCCCGAAGTGCTCGGATTACAGATGTGAGCCACCGCACCGAGCCTGAAAATGTTTTAAAGAACGATATCAACTTTCATTCTTTCAGTTATGGACCAATTATTATATGAATGTCAAAGTAACACATGATATTTATTTCTCCTTCTTGGGCATGTCTGTAAAATATTTTTGACATGCATACCAATCCATCATTTCAAGTGTATGAGAACAGAACTTTATAGGTGTCCTTAACTTAGACGGAATAGAACCTGTTCACAGGTAGTATGCTTTCTGGGCTCTTGCCTATATTCCCTAAATGGCACACAAGGAAAAACTTACAAGTTAATTTGATGCTGGCCGAGAGGATGGTAATGAAGCTCTTCTGTTTCTTTTTAAGAATGTGCTTTAGGCTTGAACCTAATGAGGAAGCAGATAGGGTCGGGTGGCTGATTAAGAAGCCACATTTAGGAAGCTATGATTTTCTTATCTCAGCAAAGCTGGGAGAGACAAAATCCTAGCACAAGCGCTGATTTATGGATAAGGCCGGTTACTGGGTGGCTCTGAGTCAACCCCCTTGGAAAATAGCTGTGTACCACTTTATCCTCAATGCATTTCAGCAAATGCCGTTTGAGGACCTAACTTTGAATAGCCATGTTATTAGAGCAAGGGGTACAGACAGAAATAAGAGAATCTTCCAGTCTACAAACAAAACCCAAGACCTTATCATACATGGCATGACATAGAAGGGAAAGGATTTACTTCTGAGAGACCTGGAGAAGACTTCAGAAACAAGGGGATGGCTGAGTCGGGTTTTGAAAAGTGAATAAGAGTTTGCAGATATATGCTTGAAGAATGAAAAACAGAAGTGCCGTAGGATCCAGCCATCCCACTTCTGGGTACATGTGCAAAGGAAATGAAATTAGTATGTGGAAGAGATGTCTGCAACCCCATGTTCACTGCAGCACTATTCAAAATAGCCAGGACTGGAATCAACCTGTGTCCACTGATGGTAAATGGATACGGAAAATGTGGTGTATATATATGTAATGGAAAAGGAAGGATATTCTGTCATTTCTAACAACATGAATGAGCCTGGAGAACATAATGCAAAATACAATAAGCCAGGCACAGAAATACGAATGCCACATTGACCTCACTTGCATGTGAAATCTCAAAAAGTCAAATACATAGAGGCAGAGGTTAGTAGGATGGCTACCAGGTGCTCAGGATTGGTCAAAAAGTACAAAATTTCAGTTAGGAGGAAAACATTCAAGATCTGCTGCACAGCATGGTGATGGTAGTAAATAATAATGTATTGTATACTTGAAAATGCTAAGAGAGGGGCCAGGCGTGGTAGCTCACACCTGTAATCCCAGCACTTTGGGAGGCTGAGGCAGGCAGATCACTTGAGGTCGTGAGTTTGAGACCAGCCTGGCCAACATGGTGAAACCCTGTCTCTATTAAAAATACAAACACTAGCTGGGCATGGTGGTTGTGCCTGTAATCTCAGCTACTTGGGAGGCTGAGGCAGAAGTAGCACTTGAACCCAGGACACTGAGGCTGCAGTGAGCCAAGATAGCACCACTGCACCCCAGCCTGGGCGA
The DNA here is from genome assembly GCF_001604975.1 of Cebus imitator. Taxonomy (NCBI): domain Eukaryota; kingdom Metazoa; phylum Chordata; class Mammalia; order Primates; family Cebidae; genus Cebus; species Cebus imitator. Next base: position 2,490,931 of record NW_016107638.1, on the reverse strand, counting down.
CCAAGTGAGACTCTGTCTCAAAAAATAAAAATAAAAAATTAAAATTAAAAATTGCAAGAGAATAGTAGGTTTTAAGTGTTCTCATCACAGATAAAAGATAAATATGTGAGGTAATACATATGTTAATTAGCTTGTTTTTTTGTTTGTTTGTTTTGTTTTTAAAGAAATGGAATCTTGCTGTGTGTCCCAGGCTGGTCTCAAACTCCTGGGCTAAAGCGATCCCCACATCTTGGTCTCTCAAAGTGCTGAGATTACAGGCGTGAGCCACTGCGCTTGGCCTAATTAGCTTGATTTAGCCATTCCACAATGTAGTCATAATTTAAAACATCATGTTGTACACCATATATATATATACACACAATAATAAAAAGAGAGTTTGCAAAAATATTTTCTATACATCGTGCTATAGCAGAGAACTTCTAGAATTTTTCAGTTGCAATCATGGGTGAATTTATAATAGGCATTTTTTTTTTAGACAGAGTGTTACTCTGTCACCCAGGCCAGAGTGCAGTGGCACCATCTCGGCTCACTGCAACCTCTGCCTTCCAGTTTCAAGCAATTCTCCTACCACAGCCTCCCAGGTAGCTGGGATTACAGGCATGCACCACCATTCCCAGCTAATTTTTGTATTTTTAGTAGAGATGGGGTTTCACCATGTTGGCCAGGCTACTGAAGGAGGTCTTGAACTCCTGACCTCAAGTGATCCACCCACCTCAGCCTCCCAAAGTGCTGGGATTACAGGCATGAGCCACTGCACCCAGCCTAATAGTCTTTTGCCATTAAGGCTAACATGCAACTTATTTAAAACTTTATTTTCTTAACAATAGAATGAGCATTGAAAAAATAAAAAACTAAATGAAATATCCCATATTCCCTTCTTCTAAGTACTATTTCTGGATACATGTATTTAAAACTTCTTTAGTATAAAACATGGTGAAACTAGCTCTCACGAGGTCTGCCTTGTACCAGCATGTCATATACAGTCTCACCAGTCCGCTAATGAATATTATCTCCGTTTCACAGATGATATAGCAGGAGGGTCAGAGAAACTGAGTAACTTGCACAAAATCATGCCGCTTGTAGGTGGAGAACCAGGATTCTAACCTGGGGCTGTCTGGAGTGAAAGTCCTGTGATTTCTCCAAATAGGTCAAATTAGCTTTGACGATATGGTTATTGCTGCTAGGCTGATTGAGTAAGAAAGGGCTGTCGTCTTAAGTACTAAACATGCTCACACCTTTTAAACAACCTCGTTGATAGTGTGTATCTTTTTGGTGTCTTTGGCAATTTCACTGAAAAAGACTTCCTATTATTTTCCTTAGCCTCCTTTAGTAGCAGTTTTTATTGGGGGAACATTCCAGTTATGGTTTGGCTGTGTCCCCACCCAAATGCCATCTTGAATTATAGCTCCCACAATTCCCATGTGCTGTGGGAGGGACCTGGTGGGAAGTCATTGAATCATGAGGTGGGCCTTTCCCGTGCTATTCTCGTGATGGTGAATAAGTCTCACGTGATCTGATGGTTTTATAAAGGGGCGTTTCCCTGCCCAAGCTCTCTTGTCTTGTCTGCCACCATGTGAGACATGCCTTTCACCTTCTGCCATGATTGGGAAGCCTCTCTAGCCATGTGGAACTGTAAGTCCATTAAACCTCTTTCTTTTGTAAATTGCCCAGACATATCCAATTGCCATACCAATTGGGTACGTCTTTATCAGCAGCTTGAAAATGTTCTAATATAGTCCCTTTGTGGCATTACAGTGTATCATTTCCCACTGCTGCTGTAATAATTTACTGCAAACCCAGTGGCTTCGGGCAGCACAAATTCCTCACCTGACCTCCGGTTCTGGAGAATAATTGCTCCCAGAGATGTCTGCATCCTAATTTCTGGGACCCCTGAGGCCATGACCGGGGAGCTGGATCTGGAGGTTGGAAAGCTGAAGTGTGTCTCCCAGGCTGAATTTAAGGTGTCTGCAGCTGTGCTCCTTCGTGGAGGCTCTTGGGGAGAATCTGGTTTCTCATCTTTTCCAGCCTTGAGGGGCACCCACATGTCTTGGCTCATGGCCCTCCTCCATCTCCAGAGCCATCGGGCTGGTGGGTTCTTCCTCACTCTGAACTTGACTCTCTGGCCTCCTTCTTTCACTTGTTTATTTCTTTTTATTTTGAGCTGGAGTCTCGCTCTTGTCCCCAGGCTGAAGGGCAGTGGTGCAATCTTGGCTCACTGCAACCTCCGCCTCCCGGATTCAAGCAATTCTCCTGCCTCAGCCTCCAGAGTAGCTGGCATTGCAGGTGCCTCCCACCATGCTCGGCTAATTTTTGTGTTTTTAGTAGAGACGAGGTTTCACCCTGTTGGCCAGGCTGGTCTCAAACTCCTGACCTCAGGTAATCCGCTCACCTCGGCCTCCCAAAGTGCTGGGATTACAGGCATGAGCCCCTGTACCTGACCACCCTCTTTCACTTGTAACAACCCCCGTGGTTATGTTGAGCCTGTCTGGATAGTCTGCCAAAATGACCTCCCCTGTCACAGCCTCATGGGTCCCGGGAATTAGGATGTGGACATCACTGGGAGCAATTATTCTCCCTTCCAGATTCATGTCCTTCCCATATGAGAAAAATCTTCATTCTGTCCCAACACCTCCCAAAGCCTAGATCTATCACCCATGGTGAACCATCTCTGCTGGGTGGGCGTTTCTACGTCTCTCAGTGTTTTTGGAAAAGTTCTTACAGGTCTGTAGTAAGAAATTCCAACAATATAAAGTGTTAGAGAGTGAAAAGTAAGTCCCACTCCCGTGCCAGATCTTTCTGTTTTGTTCTGTTGTTGTTAGTTGGTTTTTTGAAACAGAGTCTCGCTCTATTGCCCAGGCTGGAGTGCAGTGGCATGATCTTGACTCACTGCAACCTCCGTCTTCTGCGTTCAAGTGATTCTCATACCTCAACCTTCTGATTAGTGAGATTACAGGTGTGTACCACCACATCTGGCTGATTTTTGTATTTTTACGAAAATAGAGATGGAATTTCGCCATGTTGCCCAGAGTGGTCTCAAACTCCTGGCCTCAGATGATCCGCCCGCCTTGGCCTCCCAAAGTGCTAGGATTACAGGTGTGAGCCTCTGTGCCCAGCCTATCCCAGATCTGTAGCCTTCCAGGTCCCTTCCCCAGAGGTTACAACAGTTGTTATTTTGTGTACTGTCACAGATGTTCTGTGCATAAAGAAATGTGTGCTTATGGTTTTTGTTTTTGTGCAAGAATCTTTTGTTCACCAAGATGCACTTTTTTTGGCCAGCCTTTCTGTGTGAGTACACACACACACAGCTCCAAAAATAAGAGCCAGCCTTCACCAATGCACACAACCTGCAGGTGACTTCTCAAGTTGTGCTACTTTTAGCCTTGCTGGAGCCGTATGTATTATTGCTGGGCTCAATATCTGGAGCCTGAATTTATAGCAGTGGAATTCTAGGGTGCGAGTGACCTAGATAGAGAAAAAGAAGACAGGATCTGCTAATTTACATGACAAAAACAATTCAAAGCCCTATAAAAGGAAAGATCAGTTTCTTCTCCTGTAACTATCTTGATAGAAACAGCTTGTTTGAAAAATCTAACTGGGTGAACTCCAGTTAGATCTGGTCTACTGGGTGATTCGTTGGCCATAGTCTCTTGACATTTTTAGTTGACCTTGGGAGTCCTTTCAGGGAGCTGCTTTTGATGAGCACATCATTCAGCCTGAGATGGACAGGCCTAATGCCCTGCCCTGCCCGTCTGTGCTCATGAAATGTTCATCAAGGAGGCAGGGCGTGGACTCACCTGCTGCCTCCCATCTGCACGGGGGCCTGTCACTTGGAAAACGCATACTCCCTTTGCAAATTCCTTCCCCCTTTATGCCCTCAGCACCTTGTGTTATTTTGGCCCTCATCCTAGTTGTGCCTTTCATAATTCATCACCCCTGCTGTACTGAACAGTTCTAGGATGTCATCAAGGTGGCCTTGAGGATATCCTCAAGGTGGTGCCTCTCTCTCCCCTGTTTTTGTCCCAAGCTAGCATGGTGCCTGCTGGTGGTGCTGAACAATGGGACTCATTTGGAGAGCGCTTTTTTTGGTCATGAATTTTAATGATTCCAGGTTAGCCCATTTCCTAGGAATGATAAGCTTGGCTTTGATAGATGATGGCTAACAAAAGTTTTTATCTGCTAAAGTTTAGGATGAATTAGTTGAAGGACAGCCCTGACAACAGTGGTGGGGCCTCCTGTGACTGCTCCTTTATTGTAGTGATACCCATTCTGCTCTTCAGGAGAGGTGGATGCAGCTAAGCATGCAGCAGAACACGGCTCCCGTGATCCGGGAACATCGGCGTTTCAGATTCTTGCCTGGGAATGTTGGTGAAGGCTGTAGCTGGGGCTCAATTCTGCTTTGTGACTGTCATCGCTTTGCAGGCCACCGAATCCCTTTTGGAATCATCTTTGGTGGAACTGATGTAAATGAAGATGCCAACCAGAAGGAAAAAAACACAGTGATGAGAAGAGTTCTCGAGGAAGCCAGGTAATACTTGTGGGAATCTCACCCATGTCAAACACTTAAACCCTGTGGATGGAATTCATTGAAATGGAAAGACCAAGGGAACATTGTCGGGAAGGTTTACATCTTACCACTCAAAATCAATTTCATGTAACCTTTTCTTTTATTTGCTACATTTTTATTCTGCCGCCAATAGTCATTGCTAACAGGTTATTTCACGTAAGTCTTTAACTACAGTTGATATTAGAGAAGCCTCTTTAGAAGGGTCTGCATGGAGCCGGGCACAGTGAGGCACGCCTGTGTTCCTAGGTACTCGGGAGGCTGAAGCGAGAGGATCACTTGAGCCCAGGAGTCCAAGGCTGTAGGGTGCTATGGGTGCACTCTGGCCTGGGTGCAAGCCCTCTTCTCGACAAAGAGGTGATCTGAATGTAGAAAACACGGAACACAGGCAAACTCCAGCCTTATCGGCACACAAGTTAGGATCTAGTTTGCGTCAGGTTTGCCCAAGTCAAATGTGTTTGGCATGGCTCTTATCTATAATATAGCTTTTTGATATATATATATATATATATATGCCATTTGCAAGAAGGGTCACCACCTGGATTTCTAAATGGTGACTCAGTCCTTTTCCTTGGGTATGTCCCTCCATTTGTCCCGGGAACCTTAGAGATAGCTGCTGTGAGGACAGCGCTCGGTGCTCTGAGTGGTGCTTCTCAAAGGGGTCACTGTGATAGTCCTGGGGGCTACCCTGCACATCTCTGGTCCCAGACACCACCCGCTGGTGGTGCACCCTCCAGGCACCACAGCTACCCAGCAGGTCTCCCTATAATTCTAGTGCCCCCAGGGTGGGGGAACTTACTAGAGAATTTCTTCCAGTGCTGTACTCCCCAACTTTATCCACGTCGAAGTGGTGAATGTAGGTTCATGGGAGGCTGTTGTCCAGGAGTGGCCCCTGCACTGGGCCCCAGCAGACCAGCCCAAAACAGAAAGGACTCACTCTTGCTGAGCACTGTGTAATCCAACTGAACTTTGAAATGGGGCAGTTTTCTTTTTTCTTTTCTTTTCTCTTTCCTTTTCCCTTTCCTCCACTCTCTTCCTTTCCCCTCCCCTCCCCTCCCCTCCCCT
>NW_016107638.1:2474365-2484352 GCF_001604975.1 Cebus imitator | reverse complement strand
ATAAAACACACCACCTCCGCTCAGCTCATCAGAACACTTATTCTGTTTCGGACAATGAGGTGCTGCCCGATTCTAGAATTGCTAATAAAAGCCCACTATGATCTTTGAACTAAATTTGTTGTCATTGTGCCTTTTCACAAGGCATACTTAGAAAATTGTCATATTTGTACAGTAATTTAAAGTGGGTTGAAAGGCTTGATTAAAAAAATCACTCCCATTTCTTCGTCTAACAAATGCAATAATAAGAACTAAAATAAAGATAAAAGCAGGCCAGGCAAGGTGGTGGCTCAGGCCTGTAATCCCAGCACTTCGGGAGGCCTGAGGAGGGTGTGTCATTTGAGGTTAGGAGTTCGAGACCAGCCTGGCATATATGGTGAAACCTTGTCACTATTACAAATATAAAAATTAGCTACGAGTGGTGGTGGGTGCTTGTAATTGGGGGTATTTGAGAGGCTGAGAATCACTTAATCCCGGAGGTGGCCGGGCACGGTGACTCATCCCTGTAATCCCAGCATTTTGGGAGACTGAGGCAGGCAGGTCACCTGAGGTCAGGAGTTTGAGCCCAGCCTGGTCAACATGGTGAAACCCCATCTCTACTAAAAATACAAAAATTAGCCAGGCGTGATGGCGTGTACCTGTAGTTCTAGCTATTGGGGAGGCTGAGGCAGGAGAATTGCCTGAACCTGGGAGGCGGAGGTTACAGTGAGCTGAGATCGTACCACTGCACTCCCGTCTGGGTGACAGAGCTAGACTCCACCCCAAAACCAAAAACCAAAAACAACAACAGAAAAAGAACTGGGAGGTGGTGTTGCAGTGAGCCAAGATCTTGTCATTGCATTCCAGCCTGGGTGACAAGAGTGAGACTCAGCCTCAAAAAAAAAAAAAAATTAATTAAAAAAATAAAAAATTAAAAGAATGATAAAAGCAATATGAATCTTCCATGATCATATAAAAATTATGAAAAAAGAGGAAAATCAATCAAAAGAACTAACTATACATGCATACAAAGAACTTTTCTGCTAAGCTCTGAGGCGGTCAGTGGGCCTCCTCGGGGTTCCCCAGGCAGGTGGAGGGTCCCGGGCAGTTTGTCCCTCCCACGTGCTCACTGGCTGCTGCTGTTAGAAGAACGCCTCACCTGGGTCTAGAATAACCCTGAATTCAAGGTTGACAGATGGCCCAACCAGTACTGTCTAACTATCCCTTCAACTCTTTTAAATCTTTGAATCATTGTAAAAAACAAAACAAAACCGGTAACTGATTTTAAGCCAATAAATCACCAGCCATCAATTTTCTGTGGCTCACCTCATGGCTGGGAAGCTCTGGCCAGGAAACTGGGGACACTTCAAGACTTTATGTAGCTGGATCACCCTATTCCATAACAAGGACAGTACTCAAAGTTCTGTCTGCAGCTTCCAGTTCCTGGTTTGGTAATGTAGGTGTCCATCTCGCTTCTGAAAACCAGGGTTACTGGGAGGTATCACTGCATTTAGGACCCTAGTCCTTCCTGCGGACCCCTGAACATACCGTTGTGGCAATGCAAGTGTGGACCCAGAAAACCTGAGACAGGCCTCAGTTACTGTTTAGAAAGTTGATTTTGCCAAGTTCAAAGACACGTACCCGTGACACAGCCTCAGGAAGTCCTGATGACGGGAACTCAAGGTGGTCAGGGCAGGCTGGGTTTTATGCATTTTAGGGAGACATGAGACACCAATCAGTATATGTAAGAAGCGCATCGGTTTGGTCTGGAAAGCAAAGGTGGAAAGACTCAAAGCAGGGAGGGGACTTCCAGAGCACAAGCAGGTGACAGACGAAAGCTTGCATTCTTTTGAATTTCTGATAAACCTTTCCGAAGGAGGCAATGAGACAGACATTAATCTCAGTGAGCAGACGGATGACTTTGAATAGAATGGGAGGCAGGTTTGCCCTCAGCAATTCCCAGCTTAAATTTTCCCTTTAGCTTAGTGATTTTGGGAACCCAAGATATTTCCTTTCACACAAACTTGAGCACACGTGTGTGCATGTGTCTGGGTGTTGTAATAACAAAAGGCACTAAAACACTTCGGGGTTACCTTGAAACGGGATCTTTTATTACAGGTTTTCTTATTGTTGTTCTTACACTCTGTAAATTCATTCCCTTTTGATTCTTGTAGTTGGTAATGCACTGCCTTATGGAAGGAAAATGATTCTGTTTACTGGAAACGACATTGAGTGAATCCATCTCATAGTATTATGATTAGTATTCTTCATTGCATTGTTATTAAAGCAAACATTGATTTCTGTTTTGGGGGGTTATTGATCAAGGTTAGTGGGCAGGAAAGCTGCATGAATCAGAGATTCCTTGTCCAATACAATATAACACTCTCTTCTGTAAAAGAGAGTGTTGAGCTTGTCTGGCTTTATAATATTTCATTTTTAATCAAATGCTTTTAAATAGTTGTATTTTTCCTATAGGGTCTATTTTTGAAGTTTGTTTTAGTATTGAAAAAATTTTTTTCTGTATCGTATAGTAGTATTTGAACTTACTTTAGTTTTAGCTTTTTGGCTTATAAATATTATAATGTGATAGGCACTTGATAATTATATTATCCATGTCAAAACGAAGAGTATTTGAAACCCGTGGAAATTGTTTGGTGAGGGGTCATCCAGGTCCGTATTAGAAAAAAATACTGTTGGCCAGGTGCAGTGGCTCATGCCTGTGATCCGGGCACGTTGGGAGGCCAGGATGGGGCAGATCACTGTGGTCAGGAGTTCGAGACCAGCCTGGCCAACATGGGGAAACTCCGTCTTCACTGAAAATACAAAAATTAGCTGGTCATAGTAGTGTACGCCTATAATCCCAGCTACTCGGGAGGCTGAGGCAGGAGAATCGCTTTGAACCCAGGAGGCGGAGGTTGTAGTGAGCTAAGATCCACTCCAGCCTGGGCAACAAAGCAAGACTCTGTCTCCAAGAAAATAATAAAGTTAAATTAAATTAAAAAAAAAAACACATTTCTTATGAAAAATATAAAGCTACCATTTCTGTACTTTTAGCTGAACACTGCCATTTTGAAATAGATTTACTCACTTTCACTTGTGTTTTTTTTTTTTTTTTTGTCAAAAATATCTATGGGCTTAAATACCTACAGCTTAAAACTTATGAAACTCCCGATATTCAGCCGTTTCATGCCTACAAAACAGCAAATTCACCTCGTTTCACCTATTGTATGCTGTATCTTTCCTGTTTATGAGGCTGTTTTTGAGGTGTTTCATTTAATGCAAACTCTCTTTTATTCATTTGATTAACAATATTTTTATTCATATTTCTTTTTCTTTGCCCAGGCTGGCGTGCAGTGGCGTGATGTCAGCTCACTGCAACGTCTGCCTCCCAGGTTCAAGCGATTCTCCTGCCTCAGCCTCCTGAGTAGCTGGGATTATAGGCGTACACTACTATGCCCAGCTAATTTTTGTATTTTCAGTGAAGACAGAGTTTCCCCATGTTGGCCAGGCTGGTCTTGAGCTCCCGACCACAGTGATCCGCCCATTTTGGCCTCCCAAAGTGCTGGGATTAGAGCTGTGAGCCTCTGCACCCCACTAATAGTTCAATTGTTTCTCAGTTTCCCAGGAAAGGAAAGTTTATACACTCCCCTGAAGTGCCCATTGCCAGGCGATTGTTTTTGGTTGGTTGGTTGGTTGGGTTTTTTTTGAGACCATGTTTCGCTCTGTCACACAGGCTGGAGTGCAATGGTGTGATCTCGGCTCACTGCAACCTCTGCCTCCCGGATTCAAGCAATTCTGCCTCAGCCTCCAGGGTAGCTGGGACTACAGGCGTGCACCACCACACCCAGCTACTTACTGTATTTTCAGTGGAGACAGGCTTTCACCATATTGGCCGGGATGGTCTTGACCTCCTGACCTTGCGATCCGCCCTCCTCGGCCTCCCAAAATGCTGGGATTACAGGTGTGAGCCGCTGTGCCCGGCTCAGGCAATTGTTGCTTAGCCCCTTTTCTTTCCTTTTTATCTTATTTTCACAGGATGAAGTCTATTCCCCTAGATATAGTTTCCCTGCATCTCTTGTTAGTTTTCGGAGTGAATGGAGAGCTTCTCGTAACTGAGGCCAGCAGAACACCCTTACTGGGTTCGACCCTCCTTCCCGTCAGCACCCCTTGGTGCTTGGACTATGAAAGAGGGCCTTGGTGCGAAGTCCAGCATGGTCTCCTCTCTATCCGTCTTTCCGTACTGCTCCCTTCACTAGGGGACCTGCGTGGAATGTGCCTCGACGGGTGACAGGGTTGTAGAGGGGGCAGAAGGGAAAGCAGGAGGCAGACACAGGCAGGGGAAGGGAAGCCTTCTGGGGGAAGAACCTGCCATTTCTGGGTCCTGCTACTGGGGAGGAATCGTCCATTCCTGATTCTCCTCTGCAGTAATTATTCCTGCGGTGTTTGCCTGATGGTGATTTTCCATTTGCACTTCATCTTGTTTATTAACTGGAATTCTACCTCACGGAAGACTTTCCCCTTTGATCTCATTTACTTATTTGATTATTTATTTGTTATTCAGCATGGACTCGTGGGGGTTGAGTGCTGTGGCTCATGCCTGTAATCACAGCACTTTGGGAGGCTGAGTTGGGTGGATCATTTGAGACTGGGAGTTCGAGACCAGCCTGGCCAACATGGTGAAACTCTATCTGTACTAAAAGTTAAAGAAAAAAAAAATTAGCTGGTCGTGGTGGCACGTGCCTGTAATCCTAGCTACTCAGGATGCTGAGGCAGGACAGTTGCTGTAACCTAGGGGGCAGAGGTTACAGTGAGCTGAGATGGTACCACTGCACTCCAGCCTGGGTGACAGAGTGAGACTCTATCTCAAAAAAAAAAAAAAAAAAATACACACACACACACACACACACACACACACACAACATGGACTCATGATATTTATTTTATTTTCCTTTGTAGGTTATCTGTTACTAATTTTGTTTATTTGGGTGCTCAGATTGTCCCAGATTTGCCATGGGAGATGCTTTGAGCTGATGCCTGTGTTCTTTTGACATGCTCTCATTATTTTCTGAGGACATTTCTTCTTTCTGGCATCATAAAATGTTTCTGATTCATCTCCTGTCTCCCTTGTCCTATTTCTGGAAGTGGCTCTTTCTCAAAGGATTCCTGGTTTCTTTATATTTTTTTTCCTTTTTAGAGAATGTTATTTAGAAATGAAGATCATGCTTATTGCTTACTCAGTATCATTTCTTGTAAGCCTTCGTAGTAGACAGAGCTTGGAAATGTATGTACATATATACAATTATGTGTATATCTATTTCTTCACTAAAAATATGGTTCTTATTACTTGACATTGTTATGAAGCTTAAGGTTTGTATGAGGCATCTGCATGGAGGTAGGAAGTAGGTAGAAGTGTGGGCAAGTCAGGGGAGGGTCCGTTTGTTGGTCAATATACAGATGCTGTTGAAAACTGAAAACTGGCAAGGTCACCAAGAGAGTAAGTGCAGAGAAAACAAGTCAAGAACTGAGTCTTGGAGCATTCCATTTTTGAGAAATCAGAGAGAGAAATTAGTGAGACTGAGACTGAGTAGCCATTAGATGAAATGAAACAGTATGGTGGAAACCAATGGAGCAGCATTCCAAGGAGGAAGGAGGGATCCTATGTGTCTGCTGCTGCGGATAGGTCAAGTAAGATGAAGACTGAGGATTGAACCATTCAGCTTACCAACATGGAGGTCGTTAGCGACCTTGGGAGCAGTTTCAATGGTGCAGTCAGGGGGGCTGCCTGGAGCGGTTTAAATGAGAAGAGACGCATTGGAGGTGTTGAGTCAAGGTAACACTAGGGCTTTTTTTGTCGAGGAGAAAAGAGAAAAAGGGCAGTAATTGAAGCAGGGACTATGGGATTAAGAGAGTCATTTTTAAGGTAAGAAAAATAATAGCATATTTATAATGGGTAGAGGGGAATATAATGATATGGGAGAAAGATAGGAGAATAGATATCATCTACAGGAAGTCTTGAAAGATTGGAAGTCCTGATGTTATAAAATGTTTTGTTAAGAATTTTCTTTCTAACTAAAAAAATGGCTGTCCCAATGCAGTAGAAATTTTGAAAAGTACTGAAGAAGCCAGGGAAAAGCAAATTCCCTTTGAACTTTATGTGTACTTTAACCATGGCTAGCTTTTTGTTAGGTGATCTTTTAATTACTTATATTTGTGTGTTTGTGACAATATTTTTATTTTTATTGTTATTATTTTTGAAAATTTGGGTGGAATGACACACACGCTTTTTAAGCTACTTATTTTATTTATCTGGAATGCTGGGAGGGGTTGTGGGAAGAGGGAATTAAGAGGGACGGTTAATGGGTACAAAAATACAGCTATGCAGCGGAGCAAGATCCAGCGGTTAGAAGCACAATCAAGTGACTACAGTTAGCAGTAATTTATCATATATTTCAAAATAATCAGAGAAGATTTGGCATGCTCCCAACACAAAGAAATGATAAATGTTTGAGGTAATGGGTCGTCCGGTCACCCTTGATTTGTTCATACACATGTGATATCAAAATATCACATGCACCTGATATATATGTAAAACAATTATGTATCCATAAAAATTTTTAAAAAAACAGGAAAAATATAATTTTGCTGGACATGAAATTCTTCTTCTTCTTCTTTTTTTTTTTTTTTTTTTTTTTTTTTTTTTTTTTTTTTTTTTTTTTTTTTTTTTTTTTTTTTTAGATGGAGTCTCCTGTCACTTGGGCTGGAGTGCAGTGGCATGATCTTGGCTCACTGCAACCTCTGCCTCCCAGATTCAAGCAATTCTCCTACCTCAACCTCCTGAGTAGTTGGGATTACAGGCACCTGCCACCACGCCCAGCTAATACTTTTGTATTTTTAGTTGAGGTGGAGTTTCACCAGGTTGGTCAGGCTGGCCTTGAACTCTTGACCTGAAGTGATCCATGGGCTTCGACCTCCCAAAGTGCTGGAATTACAGGTGTGAGCCACTGCGCCCAGCTTGGGTGTGGAATTCTTGGTTGACAATCTTGTTTTTTTCCTTCAATAGTTTAAGCAGGTATCTCATTCATTCCCTTCTGGCCTCCATTGTTTCTGGTAAGTCAGCTGTTGAGCTCACTGCAGTTTCTTATAAGCGATGAGTCATTTTCTTAGGTTGTTTTCAGGATTTTCTCATTGTTTTGGCATTCAACATTTTGACCATGATATGTCTGGGTATAAATCTCTTTGAATTTATCTTACTTGAAATTCACTGAGCTTGAATTAGTGTAGATTAAAGTTTTTCATCACATTTGGGAACTTTTCAGCCATTATTTCCTTTAATACTTTTTTCTGTTTCTCTCCTTTCTTTCTGGTACTTTGATTATGTGTGTGGATGCATGCTACCTGTTTTATTTAACAAAACATCGTGAACATTTTTGAAAATTTTAAGGTGCCAAACATGGTTTTGATGGCTGCATAGAATTCTATCATAAATTCTGTAACCAATTCTTCGAGATCGGATGTTTATATCTTTATTATAAACAGCACCACAGAGAACAATCAGTTTCTGTCTTTGTGCACTTGTCCGATTGCTTCTTTAGGTTGAATTTATAGAAGTAGAATTGCAGGGTCTAACCATATGAACATACTAATATATTGATGCAGTTTCTCAAATTTCTCTTCAGAAAGAATATTTGCATTTTAATTCACCAAGTAGGTGTATGTTTTCATTTTCTCACCTTTGTCAACATTGGGCATTTTTATTTTTCAAACTGCCAATCTTCTATGTGTTGCAATGCTTTCCTATCATTCTAATTAGATTTGTTTTATTAGAGAAATTTCACTTTTCCTCCATTTGTGGTCCCTTGTATTTGCCCTCCTATGAATGTCCCATTGTTACCATTCCATTTTGTTTCCCTTGGGCTGTCTGACTTTCTTGTTAATTTTGAAGAACTCCTGAGTAAGGATAATCTTCCTGTTTTTTCCATGTCAATTGCACGTTTGTGGTATTTCAGTAGTCTTTTAATTTTAATATAACACAGCTTTTTTTTTTTATCTTTAGAATTAATTTCATAGCTTTTTCTTTCTCTTTTTCGTACACTGCCTGTGGTACCCAGTAGTTTCATAGCTTCTGATGCACAGAAAGCCTTTCCCAGGCCGAGGCCAGCTGCTTGTTCACGTGTATCATTCTGGACTTCCTTTAGTCTTACCTTTTTTTACTTAGCTCATGAATCACCTTTTCAGATATGTGATATACGGTAGGAAACTAACTTTTCCCATGTATTTCACCACTTCTCTGACTTAGTGCTATGTCAAATTCTTAAATGTATTTGGGTCTGTTTCTGGCCTTGTGTTTGGTTTTGATCTATCTTTTCTTCACTGCCAACACTGTTGTAATTATCATATTTTTAATGTGTTTTGATATCTGTTAATACAGGTCTCATCTTTGAATTCTTCTTCCTCCTCCTCTTCCTCTTCTTCCTTCCCCCCCTTCTCCTCTTCCTCCTCCTCCTCCTCCTTCTTCTCCTTCTTCCTTCTTTCTTCTTTCTTCTTTCTTCTTCCTCTGTCACCCAAACTGGAGTGCAGTGGCACAACCACGGCTCAGTGCAGTCTTGACATCCCAGGCTCAAGTGGTCCTCCTGCCTCAGCCTCCTGAGTAGCTGGGACTAAAAGTGTTCTCAACCACACCTGGCTAATTAAAAAACATTTTTTTTTCTGTAGAGACGGGCTCTCCCTATATTGCCCAAGCTGGTCTTGAATGCCTGGGCTCAAGTGATCTTCCTGCCTCAACCTCCTGAAGTATTGGGATTACAAGTGTGAGCCACTGGGCCTGGCCTGAATTCTTCTTTATCAAAAATTTTCTGATTGTTTGACACCCAATTACATGTATAGGTAAACTTTAAAATTATTTTGTCAGATTTCAATGGAAATTCACTTACGGATTTGGATTATTGATTTTGTCATGTAATTTGATAAAAATGGACATTTTGATAGTATTGGAACTTCCCAGCTAAGAATGTGCTCCACATGTCCATGTAAAAGTGCCTATGAAAACTCCTGTACTTCATGGCAAACACAACAAAATTAGCTAGGTGTGGTGTGGTCCCAGCTACTTAGGAGTCCGAGGAAGGAGGATGACTTAAGCCCAGGAGTTTGAGGCTGCATTGAGCATGTTCTTAGTTTTGAGGGCTCTTGTGCATTTCCTAAGGAAGCAATTGAAATGAGGGAGATGATAGCATTGAGCACCCATGTGTATTCAGTAAATTGTGATTGTGTCCCCATCATCTGCCCTTAGCAGAGCCAGTGGAGCGGACGAGCAGCCTTTGACTGTTCAGGTGAATCAACCAAGCTAGTGCCTTGCTTCTCTCCTGCATCTTGATTTCTTGCTTTTGATTTTATCCCTGCCTCTCTGAACTTGCGTGGAAGGAAAAGAAAAAGTAGGAAGTTTTGAGCTTCATTTGGTTTACTTCTTGCACATACAACTTTTTTTTTTTTTTTTTGATGCGAGTTGAGATTAAACCTAATGGCCAATGACCACAAGTAATAAAGATTGATTGCATTTTAAATGTAGTGTCTTACCTTGTCTCTCATAATTTGTTCCAGGGAGCTGTTTCATAGTTCCTTTAATTGAATTCTGGCCTAATTGTTTGTATTATTTTTGTTCGTTTACTAGATTTGCTGTCGCTTTCACAGAGTCAATGAAGGAAATGGCACAAGCGCAGTGGGTATGTATTTATCTGGTGGTACTGTTGTGGTTGTGCTGGTGAAATTGCAGAATTTGAGAACCGAAAGGCAGTCTTATTAGAGCTGACAGTGTTCACATGGAAAATGCCTGTTGTGGCCACAGTAGTGTATTATGTTTCCTATAGGTTGATTTCGTATGTGTAGATGCTCCTAAAACATCCCGGATAGTTTTTGATATTGTTACTGAATGACAGAAATAACTCAGTAGCCAAATCTTTTGATGTGTTGTCTGTTTTCTTTTCTTTCTCTTTCTTTCTTTCTTTTTTTTTTTTTTTT
>NW_016107638.1:2469845-2474047 GCF_001604975.1 Cebus imitator | reverse complement strand
TTTTTTTTTTTAATGTTCTCAGATCGGGTGATTTCTCGGCTGCACTATAAATGTTGCAGCAACCTTGTGCACATAAAAGAAACTATCTGTTAGGTGGCAGAGGTCATTTCCTGGGTTGGACTGTTTATTAGAAGAGCTTTAAACAGTCAGGAGTTTGTAGATCAACAAGTTAATTCAATTATTGACTTTGTATTCACGGTGACTTAGAAGGCAGGTGTATGAGCCGGTGGGAGCCCAGCTGAGTTCTCAGTAAGGAGCTCTGTGAATGCACCACAGAGCTGCTGCCTGCAAAACTAAGAAAAAACCTAAAGGCCAGTTTCCTCGGGTGGGCAAGGTGCTGTCTCCGGTGGTGGGAACTGCTTTGAGCCTGCTCTACCAGCCTTGCTAGTGCTTGTGTTCCCCCAGCTCATCCACTGTGCACAGTGCGTGTGCTCGGATCTTTTGCAGGCGTTATTCCTGTTGGTTGGAGGGATCAGGAAACAGGGCTTATGCCCTGATCATGTGCAGGCTCTGCCCATTCTTTATGGAATTGCAATTTGCAGATTGGTGGGGGTGGAAACTGCTGCACTGGGGCAAGGGAGAACTGAGTCCTCTGTGGTGTCTTCTGAAAGCTCAGGATGCTAGACACATGTGAATGTGAAGCTGCACACGCGTTGACCGCGCAGAGTCTTAACCGTTTTGTCAGACTTTTCCCAGGCAGAGCATGGAGGTTGTATTTGCTAGTGCAGTTTAATGACTTGTCAATCTCAGAATCAGAAAACTCAACAGGCATCCTGGCTTCTAGTTTTATTGTGGTACCTGTCTGCAGTCTCACTCTGTCACCCAGGCTGGAGTGCAGTGGTGCGATCTCGGCTCACTCTAACCTCTGCCCCCTGGGTTCAAGCGATTCTTCTGCCTCAGCCTCCTGAGTAGCTGGGATTACAGGCAAGCACCACCACGCCCAGCTAATTTTTGTATTTTTAGTAGACATAGGGTTTCACCATGTTGGCCAGGCTGGTCTCAAACACCTGACCTCAAGTGATCCACCCACCACGGCCTCCCAAAGTGCTGGGGCTACAGGCGTGAGCCACCTTGCCAGGCCTACCTGTTGGGCTATCTGTCTGACTTCTTAAGGTAGTTTTTCAAACAAGTGGTTACCAAAATGGGGTCCCTGGACCTCTGAGGTTCCCTGGGACTCTTTCAGGGCCTCCACCAAGTCAAGCCTTTTTCAAATAATAATGCAAAGGCTTTCTTTTGGCTTTCCTCATGGTGTAAAATGCAAGAGTGAGCAAAAGCACTGCTGCCTTAATGCTGATGAGGTCAGGGGCCCCATCTGTGCTAATTATCGGTGCTAATTATCTGTGCCAATATTCGCTGATTAGTCACCGCCACCCACTTAAGCCAGTTTCACTTAGAAATGTCCTTGATGAGAAATACAAAGTATTAGCTTTTCAAGTATTAACCTTTGAACACATGCTGTTGTTGTTTTTTTAGTAGAGACAGGGTTTTGCCTCGTTGGCCAGGCTGGTCTTGAACTCCTGACCTCAAGTGATCTCTCCTCCTCGGCCTCCCAAAGTGCTAGGATGACAGGCATGGGCCACCGCACCCGGCCATCAAATTTGGATTTGACATTTCCCAGAAGCTAAGTGTGCAGGTCATGTCTCTCTTTGGTCAAGGTCAAATTTCCTACGACACACTCACTATATTCCAAAATATTATCTCAACAGGTCATCAATATGAAAGTTATTAGTGACACACTTTACCTTTTTTTGTATGAAGTCTTTGAAATCCAGTGTGTATTTGACACTCACAGCACATCTGATTTCAAACCAGCTGCCTTGCATATGCCCTAGATCAGCCGCGTGTGGTGGCAGGGGGTTCTGTCGTGTTGCTCAGGAGAGCTCTGTTTCAGGATTTCTGAAACACTCACTCACATGGCATCTGATCGTGGACGACACGTGAACAGACATGTGCCAAATGAGGGTGAGTTTGTAACCCACGAGTGAACGTCAGCCTCTGGGTGCTCTTATGCAAACGTTGTGTTGGGAGCTGGGTTTGTGATTGCCTACCCATCTCTGGCTGACTCTTCACGAATTAGTTTGATTGGATTTCAATAAAGATGGTTGTATTTTATCTCTTTTAATTTGAAATGCCTTTGTTTATGCTCAAGTCATTATTTTTTAGTGTTGTTTGTACCAGCCTTAATTTGACATTGTATCTACTTTGTAAAACGTACAACCCCGGTGGGCTCCCACAAGGTCAGCATGGTACGCTGTTAGTGCCTGGCACTCATGATCAATATGGGTCATTTTTTTGGGATGGCATTACTATGTTGGTTTGTGATATTAGAATATGTCTTTTAAGTGTCTTTTTTTTCTTTGGTAAAGGTGTCTCACTGTGTTGCCCAGGCTGGATGGAGTGCAGTGACATGATCATGGCTTACTGCAGCCTCAAACTCCCGGGCTCAAGCGATCCTCTCCCTCAGCCTCCCAAGTAGCTGAGACCATGGGCCCATGCCACCACACCTGGCTGAAATTTTGAGTTTTTATTTTTATTTTTATTTTTATTTTTATTTTTTTTATTTTCTATTTTTTTTGAGACGGAGTTTCACTCATGTTACCCAGGCTGGAGTGCAATGGCGCGATCTCGGCTCACCGCAACCTCCGCCTCCTGGGTTCAGGCAATTCTCCTGTCTCAGCCTCCTGAGTAGCTGGGATTATAGGCACGCACCACCATGCCCAGCTAATGTTTAGTATTTTTAGTAGAGATGGGGTTTCACCATGTTGACCAGGATGGTCTCGATCTCTTGACCTCGTGATCCACCCGCCTCGGCCTCCCAAAGTGCTGGGATTACAGGCTTGAGCCACCGCGCCCGGCCAGTTTTTATTTTTTGTAGAGATGAGGTCTCACTGTGTTGCCCAGGCTGCTCTCGAACCCCTGGCCTCAAGTAGTTCTCCTGCTTCAGCCTCCTAAAATGTCAGGATTACAGGCATGAGCCTCTGTGCTGGTCGCTTTCTGATATTATAATATCGATTTGACATTTTCAAGAATTTGATTCGCTGCACATTTCTGATCGTGAGATACACATTGTGGAAAGTTTGAAAATGTCTTCTGTAGGATTTTGATTTATTGTTACAATATGTAAGAGATATTCAGAATGCAAATGAGTACTTCTAGTTCTAGTCCAAGTTTAGGGTGCTTTGTCTAAAACAGAATTTCACCAGAAAATGTAAAAATTTCACCAAAAAGAAAAAAAAAGATGAACAAATTAAATGTATATCCTAATGGAAAGTTTTACCAGGAGAAGCAGTGATTATGGTTTAATACGTCTCCGTTGGGTTCAGAACCCCTCATGCCTGTTTCACGCTCTTCCCAATAAGCTTTCTTCTAAGAGGACGTTATCTAAACTGAAATACTTATTTATAAGCTATATTTTAAAAATTCTGTTTGAGTAAATATTGCTTGAAGCAGTTATCAAATTAAAAAAAAAAAAAAGCACAATGCCAGTCATAATGGCGCATCAATAAGCTTTATAAGCAATGAGCTAAGTTTTCAAGTGTTATCTTTCTAGTGAGGTTTTTGTTTTTGTTTTTTCCTGGAAACTTTGGGTCGCCACCCCTGGGGCCTGACTTACCCACTTTGCCTTGGCACTTGTTAAAGAAAAGTGACTTCCTGAAGTTGTTGTATTAGGCAATGCCTAAAGGGTAATTTTACTTTGTGTATATTTACTCATCAAAATTCTTTTGGAAATTAAAATATAGAAAGCAAGACAGATCTCACTGGCTGTCACACGTGCAGTCCTATACAGGTGAGCTCAAAAGTCAGTTGGGATGTTAGTGCTGGCCTAATTGGAATGAGCTGCTTGCCCACTCGCCGCTGGAGCCTGCGGTAGGAGCATGTTGTCTTTGAGATACTCACGACTCCTCCCTCTTCCTGCGTGGCCCACTGCTCTGTGTCTGATTAC
Source organism: Cebus imitator (assembly GCF_001604975.1). Classification (NCBI taxonomy): domain Eukaryota; kingdom Metazoa; phylum Chordata; class Mammalia; order Primates; family Cebidae; genus Cebus; species Cebus imitator. Next base: position 2,470,104 of record NW_016107638.1, on the reverse strand, counting down.
CTCCGAAATTCATCATGGCAGCAGCTGAAATGACACAGACCACCTTTTATTACAGTTTCCACCCTTCTGGAAAAATAAAAACGCACTCAGCACACGGTTTCACCTCTAGACTGCCTCGTGTGTGTGCTAACCCTCTTACCTCTGCAGGAGAGGCTCCAGGGATTGATCATGTCCCAGGAAGCCAGTCATTTTTAATAGCTTCTATGAAGGTGAGCCTTCATTGGAGATTTCCTGATGCAACTGCAAATGTTCTTTATGT
>NW_016107638.1:2461307-2469503 GCF_001604975.1 Cebus imitator | reverse complement strand
TTTTCTGAGAATGATGGTTTCCAGGTTCATCCATGTCCCTACAAAGGACAGGAACTCATCGTTTTTGATGGCTGCATAATATTCCATGGTGTATATGTGCCACATTTTCCCTGTCTAGTCTATCATCGATGGGCATTTGAGTTGGTTCCAGGTCTTTGCTATTGTAAAGGAACTTAAGCGTGTGAAAAACGCCTCCATTCCACAGCATAGATCTTTAGTTTACCTTTTCCATGACCCGGGGCTCAAATGTGAGGCACCATCACAAGTATTGTTTCTAATTCATTAAATTGCCAAGGCAGAGGATGGTAGGGGAATCTTCTGAATAAAATCAGCAGTCATTCTGAATTGTTTACTCCATACATTTAATTGTTTTAAAAAATAAAAACCTTCTCTGAAACTTTCCTGTTGATGTTCCCGCTTCCTGAGTCGCCCCACTAGATTGGGTGCCACACTGTCATCCCTTGATTTTGTGCAGGGTCCTGGGTTGTTTTATTTTTATTTATTTAGCTATTTATTTTTGAGAAGAGTCTTGCTCTGTCACCCACGCTGGAGTGCAGTGGCACGGTCTCAGCTCACTGCACCTCCGCTTCCTGGGTTCCAGCAATTCCCCTGCCTCAGCCTCCCAGGTGACTGGGATTATAGGCACTGCCCCCACACCTGGCTAATTTTTGTATTTTTAGTAGACACAGGGTTACACCATGTTGGCCAGACTGGTCTCGAACTTCTGCCTCAAGTGATCCACCCGCCTCAGCCTCTCAAAGTGCTGGGATTGCAGGTGTGAGCCCCCACACCCAGCCGGATTGTGTTAATTTCATCTCTATGTCTGCTCCATGTTGGACCCGATAGAATCCTATCCCAGTCTAGTTTTAACAGTTCTTTCTCATCTCACCCATGTATGTTCTCTTTTTTTGGAAACATTGTTCTCCTACCCAAGGGGGAAGATGGGCAGCCAAGCTATGTGCCACTGGTCTCTGTATGGTGGCTGGCGTTTCTGTGGGACGGGGAGGACAGCAGGAAGGAAGAGAAACACTATAGATGGAAGTGTCGTCCCACTGGGCTCTGATATTGGCTTTGCAGCCAGTCTTCTATTTCTGATCTGTGCCATCCATCTGTAATGAAGCAGGATACCAACATGTCTTCCTAATGTTCTAGAATCCCAACTCTTGAAAACCTCTTTCTTTGCTGTTAAAATGTTGTGAAGTGTTAGTTTCTGGAAATGTTTTTTTCTAAGAAAAATGATTAAAGTACTTCCTAGAAAAAAAAAGAAAAGAAAAATTGTTCTTTGGTTCCACCGCAGGAGTTCAGTGACAAGGCTGAATTTCCCCATCTTTTGAATATTACTTCTTTTTTTTATGCATGATAACAGATTTCTACGGGAAGAGAGTAGAGGGAGGAAAAAAGACACTGTATCCTTGAAAAGTGCCCAATTTCTATGTGTTGAGTGGCATACATATGTTTTGTAACTTTATATGTATGAACCATCGTTTCTTTTAAGCAATTTGTAATTGTTTTACAAGTAGTTTTAACAAAGCCACAATCTGAAGTCGTATTATAATTTCAGAACAAAAATTACTATTTTTGCCATCTGTAGAACATAAAATTTTGCCTGTTTTTCAAAAATAATCTATTGTGGCTTCCATTTGCAGAAAGTTTCACTTTAGAAGGTGAATCTCTGGGTTATATTTAGCCAAAGAATGGGAGGGAAGTTGTTTTGTTGATGTTATTCCAGCATGAAAAGATATCAGTTAGCCCTTGGGTCTGTTAGAAGTCCATCTATTCATGGTTATCTATCCAATAGGATCCTGGCTTTTTATATCCAGTAATGAGCCAAAGAGGTAGCAGTTGCTCATAGACATACCTCAGTGTTTGCCATTGTGTGCACTGATGAGCTAGTCTGCAAGGCAGGCGGTACCCAGGGACTTTGACTCGTGTTATTCTGAGGCAGATAGAACAGTAATAAATATTGAGCAAAGAAAGCTAATTTGTAACACTTTCATATAGAAAATGTTTTCAAAATCAATATAAGCCAATTGTCTTTTGCCAGATTTCTTTTATTGCAATGATTAAAAATAACTCAGGTCCGGACTTCTTTCCTACTGAAGCTCTGTTTCCTGTTTGCCTGGATGAGACCTTAAAATGCCATTTAAAAATGCTTTTCAATTGATTTTAGCAAAGTCATGCTCAGAGATATGAGAAGATCAGCAGATAAGTCGAGAAATCTTCACATTCAGTCAATTCCTTCTGCTTACAGAGCTGAGACATAAGTTTAACTCATTTTTTTCTCTCTTTTTTTTTTGGTGGAAAAAGAAGTTTCTTGACAGCAACATTTTAGTTTACATATTGCTAATTGCAGAGCATATTTCCAATTAAAATAATGACGAAGACTATAAACTATATAGGAAGCCGATGTGGGCGGATCACCTTAGGACAGGAGTTTGAGACCATCCTGACCAACATGGAGAAACTCTGTCTCTACTAAAAAATACAGAATTAGCTGGGCATGGTGGTGCATGCCTGTAGTCCCGGCTGCTCGGGAGGCTGAGGCAGGAGAACGGCCTGAACCCAGGAGGCAGAGGCTGCAGTGAGCTGAGATCAGCCACTGTACAACAGCCTGGGCAACAAGAGCAAAACTCCGTCTCAAGAAAAAAAAAAAAGAAAAGAAAGTTAGATGCCATGCTGTTCTATTGTGAGTGCTTCAACATCCACTTTAAAGGTGCTTCCAGGCGAGTGTTTTGGACACAGGGCTGGTTCAGGAAGAAGACTGAGCCGCCGCTGCCCTCCGGTAACGTCTCTTCCAGCTTTCCAGGGAAATCATAATTCAGGAAAGGAATAGTTTAGGGCTCTGAACTGCAGTTTCTATTTTCAAATAGCTGCTTTTAGCCCCTTTTTTTCGCTAAAGTTAATATCTTTTTTAATTGGTAGAGAAGAGGTTTTTGAAACTCTCAAAGGTTTACTATTTCAAGGGCATTTGGAATGGCACGCATACCCGCTTGCTTACAGAGGAGTAAGGGTAAATTGCGGAGGAGTCAAGACTTTTGGAGGCTTGAGGTACTTCCAGTAGCTAAATGCAAAATGTGACACTAAGGACAAAACCAACACCACCCCCGCCTCATGTGTCCCCACCACCTCCTTTTTTAATTTATTTTTTTATTTTTGAGATGGAGTTTCACTCTTGTTGCCCAGGCTGGAGTGCAGTGGCGCAATCTCAGTTCATGGCAACCTCCGTCTCCCGGGTTCAAGCGATTCTCTGCCTCAGTCTCCCAAGTTGCTGGGACTATAGGCGCATGCCACCACGCTCCGCTAATGTTTGTATTTTTAGTTAGAGATAGGATTTTACCATGTTGCCCAGACTGGTCTTGACCTCCTGACCTCAAATGATTTGCCCGACTCAACCTTCCAAAGTGCTGGGATTAGAGGGCTGAGCCACGTGCCCTGCCGCCTCCCACCTTCTGCCTGGGTGCTGCCTCTGCCAAACCTTCCCAGGCTTGGGGAGGGCCAGTCTCCTTCCTGTTGATGGTCTCGCCTTGGGCACGGCTGCTTCACCTTTAGCTTGTGTCCCAAAATATAAACCTGACGTGGGGACAATGTCCAAAGTGGACCAGCGTACCTCAGGCAGTGCCGTGGGCTCCCTGGCACCCAAAAGACCACACTGTACGCCTACACTGAGAAAGGACAGGGGTGTGACTTGTGTGACCTCCAGGGACCTAGCCACTTCATTTCATGCATTGATCAGGCTTAGGTCACATGACACTTTTGGATTCTTTCACCAAAATGACTGCCTATTTCAGTTCCTTGAGAGAAACCACCCCTGGCACTGACTTGCCCCGTCAGCCGTTCTGAAGAGGGTCTCACTCCTGGCATCTAAACGTCATCTTAAAAATATTTCTGCCACTGCTTCAACATGAACTGGAGAAATGGATTCCGTTTCTCTCTGGCAGTTTTGTGACATTCTGCAGAAAACACGACAAGGAATAGTAAGTTGATATCTTGATACAAATGTGCAAATCAGTCGTGCAAGCCCCGCCTCTTCCTCGGTGCCAGGGAGGCCTGTGAGGAGGCTCTGACCGGGTCTTCCCACCCGGCTGTCCTGGCTTGTCTGGAAGGATCCGCCTCCTGGGGCCTCTTTGCTTTCCCAACATCTTGGCCGTTCCTCCTTCTGCTCCTGCCTCTTTCTTCTTTTTTCTGGGGGTAGTGGGAGTATTCTTCCCCTCAGGGCTGCGTAACCCAGACCATGCTTCCCCACACTCCCACCTCCCCGCGGCAGGACCTGCACCCTCGGCCGGCGACGCTCCCTGGCTGAGCTTCAGTCGTCTCTCCACTAACCTAGCAACTGAAAAATTGCAAAACTACATTAGCCTCACTTAGGAGACTTTTTGTATGTGTGTGCTTCTTACCTTATCGATGCTGTATTTTTAATGGCAAAACCTATTAACAGCAGATGTAACGCTTTGCTCTTAATGAGTAATGAGTCAGAGCAGCTGTGTAGATGGCTCTCTGTTTTCCAGGAGGGTTTTTTTGTTGTTGTTAATGACCTTCATTTTATTTCTGAAAAGCACTTGTGGACTATCTAATGTACTTTTCTTTTCTTTCTCCCCTCCTTTCAAAAGCCGCATGCTAAGGGTAAGATCTACGTCCAGAGTCAAGGTAAGAATTTTAAAATCTTTACTTACATACAGGGATAGAGAATGAATATATAAAAATATGTTTATATGTGATAAATATATGTTTATATGTGACAAATATATATATTTAAAAGAATAAGTTTGCATTCTTTAGCAACGCATATTGAGATGTTTAGGGAGGAGATAATATGATTTTTGAGATTTACTTAATCAGCAAAATGTTGATTTTTCTTTTTTTGCTACAAGGTCTGGCTCTGACACCCACGCTGGAGTGCAGTGGTGCAGTCTAGGCTTTGCAACCTCTGCCTCCTGGGTTCAAGTGATTCTCCAGCCTCAGCCTCCCCAGCAGCTGGGACCACAGGCATGGGCCACCATGCTCAGCCTATTTTTTTTGTATTTCTTTTAGAAATGGGGTTTCGCCACGTTGCCCAGGTTGGTCTTGAACTTCTAGGCTCAAGCAATCTGCCTGTGGATGGCTACATTATTATGATTTTCTCACATTCAAATAAAAGATAAATAGGAGAAATGATAAAATGACAATGTAAAATGCAGATCACTTAACATTTTCCGCCCGTGGAAATATGATATACCCCATTAGCAGTGCGTTTGGAAAGAACAAACCGAACGAATGCAGGGCTTCTCTGTTTCAGTCGAATTGAGTTAGGGGACCTGGAGCTCTTCCCCTTCACCTTCCCCCTTCCTCCCCGCCCAGTCCTGCCCCTTCGGTGGCATCTGAGGCCCTTCATCAAACCTTCTGAGGTTTAAACACAGTTTTTTTTTTGTTGTTTTTTTGTTTTTTTTGTATATTTCAATCTCATTCTGCCACCCATGCTGGAGTGCCATGGTGCGATCTTGGTTTACTGCAACCTCTGCCTCCTGGGTTCAAGCAATTTTCCTGCCTCAGCCTTCCGCGTAGCTGGTATTGCAGGTGTCCCCTGCCACGCCCAGCTAATTTTTATATTTTGAGTAGAGACAGGGTTTCACCATGTTGGCTGATCTCAAACTCCTGACCTCAGGTCATCCGCTCTCCTCAGCCTCCCAAAGTGCTGGGATTCCAGATGTGTGCCACCACGCCCGGCCTGTCTAAACAATTTGTAAACCACGGTACTACACGATAGAAATAATGGAAAGCCTGTCTCCAAGGAAGAACAAGTAACTCGCCCCAAGCTCAGGCTGGAAGGAGTGCAGACGCCGAGGCCAGGCGTTCGCTCCTCCCAAGGACTCCATGGTGCTCAGGTGTACCTGAGTGAGGCATGCCACCCTGTCCTCACCGTGTCCTTGCTGCACTGGCTTCAGTGACATTTTAGCTGGTGCAGCAGGAAAAATCCTGGCTCTGAGGCGGTGTGTAGTTTGAACACAGCGTCTGCCACCTCCACACTGTGCATTTTGAAGCCCGTTTAACCTGTTTGAACCTCAGTTTCCAGCTGGATAAACTGGAGGAACCAGGCTGCTCAGTGGGCCTTTGAGGCTTACAGTGGAGTGTGGACAGGGCCTGCACAGTTAGGGCTAGGGCTGGCTAGGAGGGGCACTCCTTAAATAGACTCTGTCAGTATCATTCAGTGCGAATAATGATTATGCAGGCCGTTAGATGACTTGATTTACTTACATTTTATAAAATTTCAAAGTCTTTCTGTTACCAAAATAACCTGTTAGATGTTGCCTCTGGATTTTCTCAATTGCAAAATACTCATTTTTTTCAGCAAAAAATTAAATGTAGCTTCTCTCTCTGAGGAAGTAATACACAGCAGACCATCAGGCATGAGTTGGTGAGGGTTGAGAGCGGACTTTTGAAGGGAGGTATAATTTTTACATGGGGCTCTTCAGTTGACAGTGTTTTTGAAACCTGTTACTTCCTGGCACTTTTAAGGAACTCCTGGTTTGTCTAACCCAGTTTGGGCCTGTCATGGATCCTGGGCTGAAAGGGGTGGGTCTTTTCTCCTGCGGAATCCGTGGGCTCTCTTTAACCCTCTGTGCTGGGAGATTCATGGGACTTCAGTGGTGCACTCAGAGCATGGAGTAGCTTTATAAAAGCCAGGTGCTTCCATTAATTAAACTTCAACACAAGTGGGCCATGCATGGTGGCTTACACCTGTAATCCCAGCACTTTGGGAGGCTGAGGTGGGTCTATCACTTGAGGTCAGGAGTTCGAGACCAGCCTGGCCAACATGGCCAAACCCTGTCTCTACTAAAAATACAAAATTTGGCCAGGTGTGGTGGCAGGCACCTATAATCTCTATTTGGGAGGCTGAGCCAGGAGAATCATTTCAACCTGGGAGGAGGAGTTTGCAGTGAGCCAAGAGCATGCCACTGTGCTCCAGCCTGGGCAACAGAGCAAGACTCTGTCTCAGAAATAAGAATAATAATAAGCCCCAACACAAAATCATTGGTTGTATTTCAGCAGTTGCATCAAAGTGAACTTTCCCTTTCATTGTTTCTTTGACCCAGGAATTGCAACAACACCAAATGCCGCCTTTAACTGGAATACCTTTCTTCAACGTTCAGGTAAGATATGAAATCTTAGAGGATTTCGATGAAGCACTTCTTGGCAGTTAGTTTCAGGAGCACCTTACGTTCGTGTGGTTTTGAAAAAGTGGCTGTCGGGGAGAACAAGGTGAATTTTCCTCTGTCTACAGCTTCATGAGTGGTTTTATCTTTTTGAGGAAAAGCAGGGCTAGAAGGCCAAGGAGGGGCTCTGGGCCTTTCCGATGCTGTTCTTAGCACCTCCTTCCCAAATTTTCAGTATCATTTCCTGTGACATTTGTTCTTTATAACAACCTCATGTGTTCATTTTATTTTACTTTATTAATTACACATATAATTAAATTACCATTGTAGAAAAATGAGAAAATACCAGAAAATGCAACACAATTTTTTTCTTTTTGAGATGGAGTCTCGCTCTTTTGCTCAGGCTGGAGGGCATTGGTGTGATCTAGCTCACCGCAGCCTCTGCCTCCCGGGTTCAGGCGATTCTCTTGCCTCAGCCTCCCAAGTAGCTGGGACTGCAGGCATATGCCACCATGCCCGGCCCAAAAATGCAACAAAAATTTAAATCATTTGAAATTTCAGCACCAAAAAGGAACTGCTATTAATGTTTGATACAATCTTACTCAATAATTGTACATGTAAATAATGATTTTTAAAAGACAAAAATGAAATCAAGCTTCACTTACCACTCTAACCTGCCTTCTTTGCTCATTTTGTCAGTAGAATAGAGTGAACTCGTCCTTTTTAAAAAAAGAAATTCTGAAGTTTGTATGTAGTGAAATGCAGAGTTCTCAAGTATAAAATTAGGTAAATGTTTGACAAATGTATATACCCATGTGACAAATACCCTAATCAAGATAACATTTCCACCACTCAAGAAAGTTTTCTCAGGCCCTCTTCCATATTTAATTCCTGTCTATTTATAGGTGACTCCTAGTTTAGTTTTTCTTATCTTACATTAGTTTCATCTGTTCTTGAACTTCACCAAAGTGGAGTATTCTATTCCATAGATCACAAATTATTTATCTCTTCTATTGATGAACTTTTGGCTTGTTTTCCTTTTTTTTTTTTTTTTTTTTTTTTTTTTTTT
>NW_016107638.1:2445474-2461262 GCF_001604975.1 Cebus imitator | reverse complement strand
TGTTAGCCAGGATGGTCTCAATCTCTTGACCTCCTGATCCACCCGCCTTGGCTTCCCAAAGTGCTGGGATTACAGGCGTGATTGTTTTCCATTTTTAACCATTACAAATAAATTTACTATGAGTATTCTCGTGCAAGGTTTTTTTGGTGACCTACATTTGCACTTCTCTTGGACAAATGCCTCTAAGTCAAATAGCTTCACTATGTGATTAACATTATAAAAAATACCCAAACAGTTCTCCAAGGTGTGCCCTCTTACACTTCCACAGAAACTGACAAGAGCTTCAGTTACTCCGCATTCTCATTCACCAAAGGAGTAGACAGTATTTTTTTTTTTTTAGATGAAGTCTTGCTCTTGTCATCCAGGCAGGAGTGCAATGGCACAATCTCAGCTCACTGCAACTTCCACCTCCCAAGTTCAAGCAATTCTTCTTCCTCAGCCTCCCAAGTAGCTGGGATTACAGGCGCCTACCACCACTCCTGGCTGATTTTTGTATTTTTAGTAGAGATGGGGTTTCACCATGTTGGCCAGGCTGGTCTCAAACTCGTGACCTCAGGTGATCTGCCTGCCTCGGCCTCCCCAAAGTGCTGGATTGTAGGCGTAAGCCACTGCTCCTGGCCAACAGTCTTTAATTTTAATTTTTCTAGGGAGATAATGAAATGGTGTCTCATTGTCATTCTACGTTTCATTTCCATGATGATTAATTTTGTTCAGCATCTTTTTATATGCACACTGGCCATTCATGTATCATGTTTTGTGAGTGTCTAGCCAATTGTGTGTGTCTTTTAATTACTGGTTTGTAGAACTTCCTTATATTCCAGGTACAAGCCTTTTGTCAGATAAATATATCATTAATATTTTCTCCCATTCTCTCATTTATATTTTCATTTGTTTAACCACCTCTTTTGAAGAGCGGAAGAGTTTTAAAGTTTGTTGAAGTCTAGTTTATCAAATTTTTTCTTTGATGGTTAGTGCTTTTGAGTCCTGTCTACAAAATCTTTACCTACCCTGTGGTCACAACGATCTTTCTTTCTTTCTTTCTTTCTTTCTTTCTTTCTTTCTTTCTTTCTTTCTTTCTTTCTTTCTTTCTTTCTTTCTTTCCTTCCTTCCTTCCTTCTTTCTTTCTTTCTTTTTTTCATTCTTTCTTTTTCTTTCTCTTTCTTTCTTTCTTCTTTGTTTTTCTTTTAATGTCTTTAGAAGTTTTGGTGCTGTATCTCTTTCATTTAGGATTATAAATCCATGTAAAATTACTTTTTGTGTGTGGTATGAGGTAGGGATAAAAATTTGTTTTGTTTTATTTTTCTTAACAATATCCAGATGGATCTGGCATCATTTATTGGAAATGTTTTTCTTTGCCCATTGAATTGCTCTGATGCCTTTGTTGAAAGTCAGTTGACTGTGGTGTTTCATTATCTATGTCTATCTTTATTCCAGTACCATGCTGTCTTGTTGCTGTAGGTTTATAGTAAGTCTAGAAACGAAGTAGTGTTAGTCAATAATTTTGTTTCAGAAATATTTTAACTATTCTCGTTTTTTTGAATATCAATTTAAATTTGGGGCTCAACTTGTCAATTTCTGTAAAATCTTGTTACATTGAACCTCCATCTCCTGGTTCAAGCAATTCTCCTGCTTTAGCCTCCCCAGTAGCTAGTATTACAGGTGCACCCCACCACACCTGGCTAATTTTCTGTATTTTTGGAGAAATGAGGTTTCACCATGTTGGCTAGGCTGGTCTTGAAGTCCTGACCTCAAGTAATCTGCCTGCCTCAGCCTCCCAAAGTGCTGGGATTAAAGGCTTGAGCCACCATGCCCGGCCTCCTCCTGCAAACTTCTAAGAAGAGACTGAAGTTGCAGAATCAATTCTCTGCCCTCTGCCAATAGAAAGACACCTCAAGTCTGTTTTCATGCTAAAGCCTTGAAACAAGAAGACATACATTAGCCAGAAAACATATGAACCAAAGTTCATCATCCACTGATCATTAGAGAACCGCAAATGGAAACCACAATGAAATAACATTGCATGTCATTCAGAATGGCAATTATTAAGAAGTCAAGAAACAACAGATGCTGGTGAGCTTGTGGAGAAATAAGAACACTTTTATCCGGTGGGTGGGAATGTAAGTTTGGAAAACAGTGTGGCAATTCTACAAAGATACCATTTGACCCAGCAATGCCATTACTGGGTATTTCCCAAAGGAATATAAATCATTCTGTTATGAAGATACATGGATGTGTATGTACGTTGCAGCACTATTCACAAAAGTAGAGACATGGAATCAATCCAAATGCCCATCAGTGATAGACTAGATAAAGAAAATGTGGTACATATGCACCATGCAATATATTTTTTTAATTTATTTTATTGCATTTTAGGTTTGGGGGTACATGTGAAGAACATGCAAGATTGTTGCATAAGTACACACATGGCAGTGTGATTTGCTGCCTTCCTCCCCATCACCTACATGTGGCATCTCTCCCCTTGCTATCTCTCCCCAACGCCCCACCCCCTACTGTCCCTCTCCTGTTTCCCCCCAACAGACCCCAGTGTGTAGTGCTCCCCTCCCTGTGTCCATGTGTTCTCATTGTTCAACACCTGCTTATGAGTGAGAACATGTGGTGTTTGATCTTCTGCTCTTCTGTCAGTTTGCTGAGAATGATGGTTTCCAGGTTCATCCATGTCCCTACAAAGGATACAAACTCATCGTTTTTTATGGCTGCATAATATTCCATGTACCATGGAATATTATACAGCCATGAAAAGGAACAAGATCATGTCCTTTGCAGGGACATGGATGGAACTGGAAGCCATTATCCTCAGTGAACTAACACAAGAACAGAAAACCAAACATCACATGTTCTCACTTATAAGTTGGAGCTGAACAATGAGAACACATGGACATAGGGAGGGCAGCAACGCACACTGGGGCCTGTCGGGGAGGGTTGGGCTGGGGGCGGCGGGAGAGCATCAGGAAAAATAGCTAATGCATGCTGGTGAGGGGCTGACAGATGAGCAAACCACCATGGCACATGTTTACCTGTGTAACAAACCTGCACATCCTGCACACGTGTCCCAAAACTAAAATAAAATGAAACAAAAAAGACCTGAAGCAAAGCCTCCACCACATACTCTATATCAGTATTAAGTCCTATTGAAAAGAAAAATTTCCAAGCATTTTATCAGAAATCATTTTCGTGGTGTATTCATCAATCTCAGCCACACTAGCATGGCTCTTCTCAGAATTACAGATGACCCACACGCCCCGGCTGCTTCGTCATGTCAGTTACATGGACCATTACTCAGAACGAGTGGGCCCATTTTCAATTTCCTGTTGTAAGGTTAGTCTGTCTTCAGTACATCACAGGACACAGTGGCATTGTAACTAAGATTCATAATGTTTAGCAGGAGAAGGGTTTGTCATCAAGTTCCATAGTCTCGGGGTTGATTGTTTCATTGGTCTTGCTGTTGGATGATTAAGGAAACAGCCTGGAGATTTTAAACACTCCTTAGAAAGCGTTTTCCTCTGGAGGCCTACTTGGCCGCTGCTTCATCTTAATGTGTGCAATTGGAAGTTGTAAATGTGTTCAGAATATATGGGCTTAGAGAGACTGGTTGTGGCTCTGGTAGGTGACAGTGGCAGATAACAGCTTCAGGGTAGATGTCGGATGAATCTGCGTCTCTGGGTTTTATGATCAGGCATCTGTTCGCATTTGTGCTGTCATTAGTCTTTGTCATCATCTCTCAGACTCTGGGGATGGGCCATCCTCATCATCCTTAGTCTGTCTTCCCTTGGCCCCCGGAGCACTGGAAACCTGTGAGTGTGATTCGTCCCTCCGTCTCGGAGCTGCAGACAGTGAAAACAGAAGATAGAGTGAATTTGGTAGAGACTCTCCTTGATCAGATACCCTCTGCCTTCTCACCAACTACTAACCTTAAAATCAGGGGAGAGTGGGTGGGAAGGGCCTCATTTAACGCTGCATATAAACAGCTCAGTAATGGATTAGTCACCAGCGTTTGCATTGTGATTCTTAAATGTCTGATGTCCACATCACGATGCCTTCTGCTCTTCCAGAATGTCACAGGTTTTCTGGTAAGACTCAATTTGATCTCTAAGCCCCGGCTCACAAATTACTAAGTCTTCTTAAGTTACAACATTAAACCTTTCTTATGTTTACATTATCTCACATGCAAACAGATCAACTAAGAACAAAGAAAGAATAAAGCAGGTTAAATGTAGTAAATGGCATTGTTGTAATTTTTTCACATGATATTGACAGTAGCTATTCTGATCGGAAGCTGGATGTGTAGACATCAAATTAGTTACCTGGTCTTTGAGTTTTTCTGTGCATTTCCAGATACATTTTAAATGTTACAATTCAACGTTCTATGAGTTTTGCCTTTAAATTCCAATGAGCGGCACATCTAAAGTAATGATTCCTCGCAGCCTATCAATCCTAAAATCTATGAAAGCTTAAATTTGACTGGGTAACTCCTTCCTGCTTTTCTGATTTCTGTTTTATTGTATTTCTAGATTTATTGCTATTTCTGTCTCCCCTCTCCATCTCTCTCTCTGTCTGTCAACTCTGTTCGTATTTCTATAATGGAAACTCAGATTTGCCTAATTCAGATTGTAGCATTTTTCTTCTTCAAGCTAGTCCTAGGAAAACTGACTTGTTTTTCATATGGAAAACTAGTGTTAGTAGAAACCTTTATTCTTTCCCAGCCCTCAAAATCAGCTTTTTCAGCTAGTAAGTCTAATTAATGTGTTTGACTGAAGTTCCTTTTGCTTTGTAAAAACAAGTGAAAATAATAATCCCACCACTTTGGGAAGTCAAGGCGGCGGATCTCTTGAGGTCAGGAGTTCAAGAGAAGCCTGACCAACATGGTGAAACCCCGTCTCTACTAAAAATACAAAAATTAGCCGGGTGTGGTGGCTCATGCCTATAGTCCCAGCTATTTGGGAGGGTAAGGCAGGAGAATCACTTGAACCCGGGAGGTGGAGGTTGCAGTGGGGCCAAAATTGCGCCATTGCACTCCAGCCTGGGCAACAAGAGTTAAACTGTCTTGAAAGAAAGAAGGGAAATAATCAAGAGAGCTTCTGGAATAGAATACTGGCATAGAGACTGGCTCAGCGTGCATTGGACTTCCGTTCCTGAGCCCGCCGGTGACTCACACTTGGGAGATGAAGCGACGTGGGGGTGGCTGTTGGCAGCAGTATGCCAGATCATGAAAACAACACATTTTGTTTTGAAGATAAAAATACCGTTCTCCAGGAAATGTTACTATCGGAAAGACATGTCAACGTGTGCATTTGTAAGTGACGACTGCAAACCTTGACTCACGGATAACTTGGATGTTAGAGGAAAAGCAAAGGTAATAAAACTAAGTTTGGCGTTAAAAGAGGGAGACAAAATTTACTAAAACAATTAGTTAGGTATGCACCTCACTTCTGAGCATCAGCAGGCCCACCTTATTTAATAGTTCCTTGTTATGAGCTAAGAATTCATACCATCTTAAAGCTGCCAGGGGCTTTAGGGAGCCTGAAATGTCATTCATCAGAGTTGATGCTCACGTGTGATGAGGCTGAGCGCTTGAACACTTGATCAGGATTTTTCCACTCTGATCTTTATTTTCTGAGAATGATATTTTATATGTGAAGAGTGCATGTAGGCTACTCAAATCCAAATGCTGTCTCTGCCTTTTAGTTTTTGTTTTTTTAAAAAACCTGGAATAAGATGAGGCATGTAGCCCTTCACTCCATCATTTTCTAATTTAGTTTCCTATATTCCCATTACATTTAATCTCCAGCCCAGGAAGAAGATGAGGAGAGAGGAAAGGAACATAGGATTTGCTGAGCTCTCTGCAGCGTCCTGCAGGTTAGGGGTCTCATCAGAAATTTAGTAAGTCAGGGACCCGCACTTTCAAAAATGGAAGTGAAATAAAACAGAAAATATCAAAGTGCCTTGCATGTAATAAGCCTAAAGTTGTTTTTAATTATATATAAACTCTGTGTCTGTGCGTATCTATATCTCTCATGTGACTGAGTTGCAGCATAATAGTTTATCTTACCATATGTCATTGCCAAAAAACTCTGAAAGTCAATATTGTACCTTATGGATGGTCCTCTTCCCAGGACCATCTTTCCAGGGATCCTAGGATACGGGCAGTGGGAGGGCCACTTTATTCCAGCCTACGTGACCAAAATGCCAACGGGTCACCAGAGCCTTCTCAGTAGCTAAGTACGTCAGAGCAAAGGAACAAAATTCCAGCACTCACACTCCTCACACAGCAAAAAGACAGAAACATAGTCTCTTCACCTGATGGCACCTAGGTTCTTCAAACAGTGCTTTGAATACCGTCTCTGGATGCCATCTTTGTAGATGGTTTTTCGGTATTTGCCTTTTTTTTCCAATTTGGTAATACCGATTCTCGACTTTCCCCCTTTGTATGGGACATTTGTGGTTCTCCTTGTCCCTCCCTTCCTTCTGTCTTCCTCCTGCTGGGTATGTGAGTAGGTATTCCATGCACATCAAGAATGTGATGGACATGATGCTGCTTCCTTCTCCGGGTGTCACGTCTGGATGTGGAAGGCATCAGCTTGTCCCAATACCAGAGATCTTTTTCTGACTATATAAACTCGTGTGTGTGTGTGTGTGTGTGTGTGTGTGTGTGTGTGTGTGTTTACACACAGGCCATGTGTGCTGGGCTAAGCTTTTCTCCCTTAGTTAAGCTGGTATCCCCTGGTTCCTTCATGTACTGTGCAGGTATTATATTTCCTTTGTAATTAATAAGTAATTTTTGAGAGGGCTCTCTTAATCTCTATTCTCATCATACTTTCACTTGCAAATTTTAGCATTCATTGCTGGCTCTTGCCTAGGAATGTAGGCTTTGCCTGTTTCTCCTGCCTGATCTTGCAATCCTGTAAAGTTTTCTCCATTAAAAAAAAAAATTTATTAAAGTGAATAGCTTGGCTCTTGATCTCATATTCGAATGCCTAACCTCAAATTCATTCTGACCTCAATTCAAATTCTGCATGTAGCTTCTAGCTGAGACTTTTGGTTAAACAAGGACTCCCTGAGGTTTGCATTTCCACTTAGAATATTAAGGAAAGGGCTGGGTGTGGTGGCTCACACCTGTAATCCCAGCACTTTGGGAGGATGAGGCCAGTAGATCACCTGAGGTCAGGAGTTCGAGCCCAGCCTGGCCAACATGGTGAAATCTCAACTCTACCAAAAATACAAAAATAAGCCGGACATGGTGGCCTGCGCCTGTAGTCCCAGCTACTTGGGAGACTGAGGCAGGAGAATCACTTGAACCCAGGAGGCAAAGGTTGTAGTGAGCCAACAACGCACCATTGCACTCCAGCCCAGGCAGCAGGCTGAGACTCCATCTCAAAAATAATAATAATAATAATAATAATAAGTATTAAGGAAATATTAAAAACTCAACATATTTCGGTGAAAATTGACAATGCAGATTGTCAGCAGCTTATTCAGAGGCTATGACAATTTTCTAAGGCTTTTTTAAGAGCGACGATCTCAATCTTAACATTTCAGTAAAGATTTTCTCCAGTTAGATATTAATTTCTTGAAGCTCTTGTGATTGTGTTAAAGTGGTCTCCGTAACTCATTATATTCAGACTAGTTGTATTCCTGTTCAAGATCTGGATAGCACAGAGAAAATGAAAGTGTTTGAATTAAATAATGAAGGAATGCCCATCCTGGGAAAGAAAACCTTTAACCTGCATGACTTTATGGTCAATTATACAGGTTATAAATACTGAAGTTTTAGGTTGGCCTGTGTGAAATATATTAGCAATTTCTATTGAATGCATCGTCTGCTGAGCTGGAATAAGCCACCTCAGGATGTGCTAGCTGCTCCCATTTGTCCTGTGATGGGGGTATGGACCTTCTAAGGCCTCCAGAGTTTTTTGCTAATAAGGCTCAGCTTTTTCCTGTATCTGCAGATGTCTTGGTCTGGATCCCTCACTTTTTTTTTTTTTTTTTTTTTTTTGAGACAGAGTTTCACTCTGTCACCCAGACTGGGAGTGTGGTGGCACAAGCTCGGCTCACTGCAACCTCCGTCTCCTGGATTAGAGCGATTCTCCTGCCTCAGCCTCCCAAGCAGCTGGAATTACAGGTGCCCGCCACCATACCTGGCTAATTTTTGTATTTTTAGTAGAGACGGGGTTTCACCGTGTTGGTCAGGCTGGTCTCCAACTCCTGACCTCAGGTGATCTGCCAGCCTCGGCCTCCCACAGTGCTGGGATTATAGGCATGAGCCACGGCACCTGACGGGATCCCTCACTTTAGAGAGCAGATGCACTATAGGAAATTTGGACTGCGAAGCAAATGTGTCTAAATTTATGCCCCTTTTCCAGAAACTTTTATTACAAAATTAAACATATTTTCTCATTTAAAAAAAAAGATGGGCTGGGTGTGGTGGCTCACACCTGCAATCCCAGTACTTTTAAGGTGGGTGGATCACAAGGTCAGGAGATTGAGACCAGCCTGGCAACATGGTGAAACCCCATCTGTACTAAAAATAGGAAAAAAAACATTAGCCTGGCGCAGTGGCACGTGCCTGTAGTCCTATCTACTCAGGAAGCTGAGGCAGGAGAAGCACTTGAACCTGGGAGGTTGTGGTTGCAGTGAGCCAAGATCGGGCCACTGCACTCCAGCCTGGGCAGCAGAGCGAGTCTCCATCTCAAAAGAAAAAAAAAAATAAAAGTTGTACCAACTGAAAACAGCCACCCTGCATTTCTCCTGATGCATGCCTCCCATGAGGGTCACTTCGTGTGTGTCCACCGGGCTCACCTGGACACTTACAGTTGGCTAAACTTTGACTGGGTCCTGCATGAGCTCATCATGTGTCCAGGGCCTCATGCAACCCAGATGGCTGAGTCTCCACACTAAAGCCTCATTCTTGGCCTGTCACAGTGGCTCAGATTATCCAATCACTTAGGTGTTAAGCCCATTGTGCATTAGCTATTCTTCCTGGTGCTCCCCCTCCGGCCTCTCCCACCCTCCAACAGGCCCCAGTGTGTGTCCTTCCCCCCATGTGTCCATGTGCTTTTCTCATTCAGCTCCCACTCATAAGTAAGAACATGCAGTGTTTAGTTTGCTGAGGATAATGGATTCCAACTCCATCCATGTCTCTGCAAAGGACATGATCTTGTTCCTTTTTATGGCTGCATAGTATTCCATGGTGTATATGTACCATATTTTCTTGATTCAATCTATCATTGATGGGCATTTGGGTTGATTCCAGGACATGTGTTTATTTAGATGTGTGTATCCCTCTATGCATATATGAGTTCATGAGTACATTTTTCTATTTTCATCAAGAAATTATTCTTCCTACCTGGAATTATATCTAAGTCTTTTCTAGAATATCTGGCTACTATTTCAGTCATATCTGAGTCAGTTTTCCCTTGCCTCATCCTTCTTCTTTACAGCAGGGGGGGAGTTTGTGTTTTACAGCCTGAGCCCAGCTCCATTTTTCCCACCAGAAAGCATTAGTTTACAGCAAGGACATTAATATAAAAGTAAGAGTAGGGGCCGGGCGTGGTGGCTCACACCTGTAATCCAAGCACTTTGGGAGGCCGAGGCGGGCAGATCACCTGAGGTCAGGGGTTTGAGACCAGCCTGGCCAACATGGTGAAACCCCATCTCTACTAAAAATACAAAAATTAGCCGGGCGTGGTGGTGCGTGTCTGTAATCTCAGTTACCCAGGAGGCTAAGGCAGGAGAATCGCTTGAACCCAGGAGATGGAGGTTGCAGTGAGCCAAGCAGAGATTGTGCCACTGCACTCAGCCTGGACAACAGAGCAAGACTCTGTCTCAAAAATAAAAAAGTAAGAATAGGGGCAGCTGGTCTCGAAGTCAGAGGCCCCCACTTCTGAATGCATCTGTGATATCGCTGCTGCTGCAGCATCCAGAGTCCTGCCTACTGAAAACATTCTGAACTCTTCTCTTACAGAGATTAACCAAAGTGCTGACAATTTGCACATATTTCTTCTGATATGTGGACTTCGACAAGTGAAGGACCCTCTCTACCTGGTGGGCGCGTTTTCAGGTGTGCTTGCTGGTTACGTTCCTGCGTTGTTTATGGAATTCCTGTGGGCTCGCGTCTCAGCATTTCTCCCTTCCCGGCTTTGAGCTTTTTAGCTCATTCTTTGCACATGAGAGCTGTTTCTAGATCACTGCTTTCGAAAAGAACAGAAAACTGTATGGGATCAGCAGCTCTGGGAGGAATTTCCACCCTGTTTTCCACTGTCCTGTGCCCTCAGGTTCTGAGAAAATCACAAAAATAGCAAATCATTGTAAGACTAAAAGAATTTTACCTGAAAATATTTCACACATACCAATCTGTGTGATGCATTTGGAGTTTTATTTATTGTTTAAGCTAATCTATGTAGCTTTAGTATATTCCAAAGTCCACATTGAATTGTAGTGATACTGGACACTCATCCTAGTTATCCAGTAAATTAGAAATCTAGATAATGGATATTATTGTAGAAAAAAATTCTGCTTAAAATCATAAAATTTCAAACATAGAAATTCTAAATAAATACTATTTAAATTGACTAATATTATGAATGAAAGCCAAATGGCATGAAATAATAACTGGGAAATTTATATTGAAGTAAATTGTGCTTGCAGCTGCGGCTGGAACCCATGTTAAGTATTTCATTGTTTTCTTTTTTCTTCCCCAGAATGGCACCAGGAGGAGCCCAATGTGTACCTGGTGATTGTGGGGCCTGAGGTAAGTTGATGTGCAGTAAACACTGATCTCACCTTTGTTTCCTTCTTTATACTTTTTATGTGTTTTCCACAATTAGTTTACATTGCTCTTCTAACCAAGTGGGATTTTCCTCTTTTTAAGTAAATGAAGTCAGTTTGCCTTTTAAAAAATGAAAACTAGACCAAGGTTAAAGATCATTTCAATTACAATTAATCTTTACAACTAATTTATTGCATAAAACTAATAACTTCTACAGAAATACGGAGGAGTCCAGCCAGGCGCAGTGACTCCTGCCTGCAATCCCAGCACTTTGGGAGGCTGAGGCAGGCGGATCACCTGAGGGCAGGGGTTGGAGACCAGCCCTGAGAATGTGGTGAAACCTCATCTCTACTAAAAATACAAAATTTAGCCGGGCTTGGTGGTGGCTGCCTGTAATGTCAGCTGCTTGGGAGGCTGAGGCAGGAGAATCATTTGACCTCGGGAGGTGGAGGTTGCTGTGAGCCAAGATTGTGCCACTGCACTTCAGCCTGAGTAACGGAGCAAGATTCTGTCTCCAAAANAAAAAAAAAAAAAAAAAAAAAAAAGAAATACAGAGGAGTTCTATAGAGAGAAAATTAAAGTTATATAAAGTGAAAATTAGTCTAATTCACTGCATAAGGCAAATATCATGTGTGATCCAAATTGTTTTTGAAATTTCCTTAAATTACTCAACAAGCCTGGTGTTGTTCCTTCTACCCAGCATCGGGTGGCAGGTGACACCTTTGGGAGCCCTGTTATGTGGAAATGAGTATCTGTAAATCTGAGAAACACTCTGGGACGGGAGACGTTCCGACCCGACCATGGCGGCCGTGACCGAGGATGGAGTCCCTGGGAGACACTTGGAGATGCCGCCTCCAATTCCATGGGGACTCCGGGATATTCACTCATCCCTCACCAGATGAGGATCCAACACCTGCTGTGTTCCACGCTGGTCCTGGCAGAAGTCCCAAACACTTAGAGTCGTAGAATCTGTCGCTGCAGTGGGCATCTCGCCAGAATGAACTCGCACTTACTCCAAGCGATTTGGAAAACAGAATACACCTAGTGTTTCCAGTCAGACAGGGAGGACCGCTGGCCGTGACGGCTCCGTGTCTTTGTGGGTTTTCTTTTCTTTGAGATGGAGCTTCGCCCTTGTCACTCAGGCTGGCGTGCAGTAGCATGATCTCAGCTCACTGCAACCTCTGCTTCCTGGGTTCACACAATTGTCCCACCTCCGTCTTCCAAGTAGCTGGGATTACAGGCACTTGCCACCATGCCTGGCTACTTTTTGTATTTTTAGTAGAGTTTAGCCATGATGGCAGGCTGGTCTGGAACTCCTGAACTCAGACAATCCGCCCACCTCAGCCTCCCGAAGTGCTGGGATTCCAGGCGTGAGCCACAGTGCCCGGCCTCATTGTGGGGTTTCTGTTCCGCAGTTGCTGCTGTGGCCTGTGTGTGTGCGTCCCTCCAAACTCCCATGCTGAAACCTAATCCCCAGTGTGAGGGTATTAAAGAGGTGGGCCTTTGAGTGTGATTCAGGCATAAGGGAAGATGAGTGCCCGTTGGGGAGGCCCCAGAGGGCTGCCTCGCCCCTTCCGCCAAGCAAGGACACGGTGAGCATCTGGATGGGAACAGGCCTTGCCAGATACCCGTCTTGCCCACACCGCGATGGCGGGCCTGCAGCCTCCAGGACTGTGAGCAGTGCATGTCTGTGGTTTGTTAGCCTCTGGTTGATGGTATTTTGCGATCGCAACTCCCACGGAGAGACAGCTGCCTGGCCTGTAGTGTTGATAAAATCTGTGTGGCTGCACTGGTCATCTCATGCAAATGAACTTGTGTTGACGTCAAGCAGCCTGGAAAACAAAACAGCCTTAGTGTTCTCAGCCTGACGGGTGTACCTCTGGCGTTGTCAACTCCATTTCTTTGAGGGGTTTCTGTTTCTGGTCCCTAAAACAGCAGTGTCCCTGAAAACCTGAGTGAATGGAACTTTACACAACTGCCCGGAGCCTGGTTTGTCTTGCGGTTCTTCCTTATATAGTTTTTCTAGTTCCCTAGGGACCAAAAAGCATGCCGGGGGAGTTGCAAGCTTTTCTCAGTATTTTCAAAGGCTTTTGGAAATATTTACCTGGAAAGGACAGCATAAGGTATGAAAAATGTCAAGGGCTAGGCTGGGCGCAGTGGCTCACGCCTGGAATCCCAGCACTTTAGGAGGCCAAGGCGGGCAGATCACCTGAGGTCAGGAGTTTGACACCAGCCTGGCCAACATGATGAAAACTGTCTCTATTAAAAATACAAAATTCAGCCAGGCATGGTGGCCTGCACCTATAATCCCAGCTCCTCGGGAGGCTGAGGCACAAGAATCACTTAAACCCGGGAAGTGGAGGTTGCAGTGAGCTGAGATTGCACCACTGCACTCCAGCTTGGGCGACAGAGCAAGACTCCATTCAAAACAAATAAACAAATAAACAAACAAACATCAAGGGCTAGAATCTGTGTGGCCACGTTGAATACCATATGGAAGCTAAATTCCGCTTAAATGTGGCAGTTTGTTAACATTCGCCCACACACACGTACACATACACATACACACATGTGTGTGCAGGCATGCACACACATACATACACATGTACATATACACATACACGCATGTGTGTGCAGGTGTGCACACACACACATACATGTGTGCAGGTGTGTGCACACATGTACATATACACATACACACATGTGTGTGCAGGTGTGCACACACATGTACATACGTACATATACACATGCATGCATGTGTGTGCAGGTGTGCACACACATACACATACATGCATGCAGGCGTGTGCACACACGTATATATACACATACACACATGTGTGTGCAGGTGTGCACACATACATACACATACGTGCATGCAGGCGTGTGCACACACATACATATACATATGCATGTGTGTGCAGGTGTGCACACACACATATACACACACACGTGCGTGCAGGCGTACACACACACATTAAGTGCTAGCCTTGTGGTAACAAGGTAATTCCCAGTGCACTAATTAATGTTAAGTCCCATAGAGGCATGGTCATTATTATTACTTTTTCAAATTCTCTCTTTATTTTTCTGTTTGAAGACGTTGAAAGAAAAGCTTCTAGTTTGATGCTAAAATTCTGGCTAATCAAGAGAGAAGGCCTCAGGCTTGGAGCCATGGGCACGCATCAGCAGCATCTGGAAGGAATGTAAAACGTGGTTTTCTTTTTCATTGTTTTCATTCTTATATCACAGCCTGTGTATAGTGCTTGATACCGGCTTTCCAATCATGAAAATCTCCTTTCAAAATAAATGGACTTCACAAAGAGTATTAAATAAGCAGTGGTCCCAATGGTGTGCAGATGTGACAGACTGTGAATGTGCATGTGAATAGCCAAAGTTTGGGAAAGAGTTCTGTGCAGGATTAGCATGTGGGGTGGAAGAAATACTTCAGAAGAGCCCCTGCCGGAGAGTGGCCTCCACAGACACTGAACCGAAGGTGATCTGGTCGCTGGGTCTGGCTTTTTCGGGGTCACATTTTCTCTCCAGGAAGCCAGTACAGGGGGCAAACATAGGGACATACGGATAGCACTGGGTACGTGACAGAGCCCTCTTCCAGAGAAGTAAAGACTGAGGGGGCCATTGAGTCGATGCAGAGGTGAAGAGAGAGCTGCTGGACACAGGGTACCTGCCTAGACTCACCTGTCCTCTCAGCTCAGCTGCCTGCGGTGAGGCAACAGGTGCCAGTTGCTTCTTAATGGCTTCTTTTTTTTAAAATTTATTTTATTGCATTTTAGGTTTTGGGGTACATACATGTGAAGGACATGCAAGATTGTTGCATAGGTACACACGTGGCAGCGTGATTTGCTGCCTTCCTCCCCATCACCCATATTTGGCGTTTCTCCCCACGCTATCTCTCCCCAACTCCCCAACCCCTGCTGTCCCTCCCCTATTTCCCCCCAACAGACCCCAGTGTGTGAGGCTCCCCTCCCTGTGTCCATGTGTTCTCATTGTTCAACACCCGCCTATGAGTGAGAACATGCGGTGTTTAATCTTCTGCTCTTCTGTCAGTTTGCTGAGAATGATGGTTTCCAGGTTCATCCATGTCCCTACAAAGGATACAAACCTCATCGTTTTTGATGGCTGCATAATATTCCATGGTGTATATGTGCCACATTTTCCCTGTCCAGTCTATCATCGATGGGCATTTGGGTTGGTTCCAGGTCTTTGCTATTGTAAACAGTGCTGCAAAGAACATTCGTGTGCACGCTTCTTAAGTTAATAGTCTTTTAGGAACGACACCATCTTGCTGCTGCTGTTTTCATATGAAGCAGTCAGAAATGTTTTTCACTTCCTGGAGGAAATATGTCTCTTCTACCACTTCTTTTTTTCTGACCTGGAGTCTCGCTCTGTCTCCCAGGCTGGAGTGCAGTGGTGTGATCTCGGCTCACTGCAGCCTCCGCCTCCCAGGTTCAAGCAGCTCTCCTGCCTCAGCCTCCTGAGTAGCTGGGATTTACAGATGCACACCACCATGCCCGGCTAATTTTGTATTTTTAGTAGAGACGGGGTTTCTCCATGTTGGCCAGGCCGGTCTCCAACTCCTGACCTCAGGTGATCCACCCACCTCGGCCTTTCACAGTGCTGGGATTACAGGTGTGAGCCCCGCCCCCTTCTACCATTTCTTTATGGAACACGGCACCTCTCCTCTAATTGTCATTTGCCTACTTTTGAAAGCACAATATGAGTGTAAAAAGTGTTTGCGTTCCCTCCTAAAGTGACTGTTAGGAATCTTGTCCCTGCGGGGCAGGGAGCTGACTCTGCAGGAGCAGCCACAAGTCCAGAGGCTCTATTTATTTGGAGGGGCAAATGTGTGTGTGTGTGTGTGTTTATTAAAAATCATGTCAGTGAAATGCCTTTATTTTTAAGTGCTGGGATCTAAACTGTGCATGTCAGCATATGCGCATGCGTGCACACACACCACACACACACATACACACACACACACACACACACC